>NC_092169.1:35112500-35142500 GCF_045791955.1 Oncorhynchus clarkii lewisi | reverse complement strand
GATATATTTCAGGATGTTGTGTATCCCTAGAAATAATCAGAATTCATGTAAACATTACAGTTTTGAAAACATAGCTTGTCCAACAAAGTGGTATCTTGGCACAATTTAGCTTGCGGGAAAGGGGAAGTTAGGCCACCTACACATTTCTGTACTGAATGAAATATTACCACCACCTCTTTAAAACCATATCTATCTGTATTTCCCAAACACAATTCAACACAATCACACTTGTTTTTTTTGTTGTCTTTTAATTATTTTAAGCATCTTTTAACACAGGCTTAACAGCTAACAAACACTTTGTACTTTTTAAAATACATTTAACATAGGCCAGGCCTTGTTTTTACTAATTGTATATAAAAAGAAAAACTGAAATATCACATTTACATAAGTATTCAGACCCTTTACTCAGTACTTTGTTTAAGCACCTTTGGCAGTGATTACAGCCTTAAGTCTTCTTGGGTATGACGCTACAAGCTTGGCACTAGAGGTTTTACAACACCGATACCGATTATTGGAGGACCAAAAAAAGCCGATACTGATTAATCGGCCAATTTTTTATTTATTTGTAATAATGACAATTACAAAAATACTGAATGAACACTTATTTTAACTTAATGTAATACATCAATAAAAATCTATTTAGCCTCAAATAAATAATGAAACATGTTCAATTTGGTTTAAATAATGCAAAAACAAAGTGTTGGAGAAGTAAAAGTGCAATATGTGCCATGTAAAAAAGCTAACGTTTAAGTTCCTTGCTCAGAACATGACAACATATGAAAGTTGGTGGTTCCTTTTAACATGAGACTTCAATATTCCAAGGTAAGAGGTTTTAGGTTGTAGTTAATATAGTATTTATAGGACTATTTCTCTCTATACCATTTGTATTTCATATACCTTTGACTATTGGATGTTCTTATAGGCACTATAGTATTGCCAGTGTAATAGTATAGCTTCCGTCCCTCTCCTCGCCCCTACCTGGGCTCGAACCAGGAACACATCGAAAACAGCCACACTCGAAGCAGCGTTACCCATCGCTCCACAAAGCCGCGGCCCTTACAGAGCAAGGGGAATAACTACTCCAAGTCTCAGAGCGAGTGACGTTTGAAACACTATTAGCGCGCACCCCGCTAACTAGCTAGCCATTTCACATTGGTTACACCAGCCATTAGGCTGATAGGCTTGAAGTCATAAGCAGTGCTGTGCTTGCGAAGAGCTGCTGGCAAAACGCACAAAAGTGCTGTTTGAATGAATGCTTACGAGCCTGCTGGTGCCTACCATCGAATCAGTCAGACTGCTTTATCAAATCATAGAAAAACGAGCCTTAGGTCATTAATATGGTTGAATCCAGAAACTATAATTTCGAAAACAAAACGTTTATTATTTCAGTTAAATACGGAACCTTTCGGTATTTTATCTAACGGGTGGCAACCCTAAGTCTAAATATTCTTGTTACATTGTACAACCTTCAATGTTATGTCATAATTACGTAAAATTCTGGCAAATTAGTTCGCAATGAGCCAGGCTGCCCAAACTGTTGCATATACCCTGACTCTGCGTGCAATGAACGCAAGAGAAGTGACACAATTTCACCTGGTTAATATTGCCTGCTAACCTGGATTTCTTTTAGCTAAATATGCAGGTTTAAAAATACACTGCTGAAAAAAATAAAGGGAACACTTAAACAACACAATGTAACTCCAAGTCAATCACACTTCTGTGAAATCAAGCTGTCCACTTAGGAAGCAACACTGATTGACAATACATTTTACATGCTGTTGTGCAAATGGAATAGACAACAGGTGGAAATTATAGGCAATTAGCAAGACACCCCCAATAAAGGAGTGTTTCTGCAGGTGGTGACCACAGACCACTTCTCAGTTCCTATGCTTCCTGGCTGATGTTTTGGTCACTTTTGAATGCTGGCGGTGCTTTCACTCTAGTTGTGTCATGAGACGGAGTCTACAACCCACACAAGTGGCTCAGGTAGTGCAGCTCATCCAGGATGGCACATCAATGCGAGCTGTGGCAAGAAGGTTTGCTGTGTCTGTCAGCGTAGTGTCCAGAGCATGGAGGCGCTACCAGGAGACAGGCCAGTACATCAGGAGACGTGAAGGAGGCCGTAGGAGGGCAACAACCCAGCAGCAGGACCGCTACCTCCGCCTTTGTGCAAGGAGGAGCAGGAGGAGCACTGCCAGAGCCCTGCAAAATGACCTCTAGCAGGCCACAAATGTGCATGTGTCTGCTCAAACGGTCAGAAACAGACTCCATGAGGGTGGTATGATGGCCCGACGTCCACAGGTTGGGGTTGTGCTTAAAGCCCAACACTGTGCAGGACGTTTGGCATTTGCCAGAGAACACCAAGATTGGCAAATTTGCCAGGTGCGACCTGTGCTCTTCACAGATGAAAGCAGGTTCACACTGAGCACATGTGACAGACGTGACAGAGTCTGGAGACGCCGTGGAGAACGTTTTGCTGCCTGCAACATCCTCCAGCATGACTGGTTTGGCGGTGGGTCCTCAGAGATGAGATCCTCAGACCCCTTGTGAGACCATATGCTGGTGCGGTTGCCCCTGGGTTCCTCCTAATGCAAGACAATGCTAGACCTCATGTGGCTGGAGTGTGTCAGCAGTTCCTGCACGAGGAAGGCATTGATGCTATGGACTGGCCCACCCGTTCCCCAGACCTGAATCCAATTGAGGACATCATGTCTCGCTCCATCCACCAATGCCACGTTGCACCACAGACTGTCCAGGAGTTGGCGAATGCTTTAGTCCAGGTCTGGGAGGAGATCCCTCAGGAGACCATCCGCCACCTCATCAGGAACATGCCCAGGCGTTGTAGGGAGGTCATACAGGCACGTGGAGGCCACACACACTACTGAGCCTAATTTTGACTTGTTTTAAGGACATTCAGCCTGTAGTGTGGTTTTCCACTTTAATTTTGAGTGTGACTCCAAATCCAGACCTCCATGGATTGATACATTTGATTTCCATTGATAATTTTTGTGTGATTTTGTTGTCAGCACGCTCAACTATGTAAAGAAAAAAGTATTTAATAAGAATATTTCATTCATTCAGATCTAGGATGTGTTATTTTAGTGTTCCCTTTATTTTTTTGAGCAGTGTATATACTTCTGTGTATTGATTTTAAGAAAGGCATTGGGGTTTTTGGTTAGGTACAGTCGTCCAACGATGTTAAGTCATCCCCCAGCGTTGCATCGATTATATGCAACACAGGACACGCTAGATTAACTAGTAATATCATCAACCATGTGCAATTCTGACTAGTGATTGATTGATTGTTTTTTATAAGATAAGTTTAATGCTAGCTAGCAACTTACTTTGGCTTCTACTGCAATCGTGTAACAGGCAGGCACTCCTTGTGGAGTGCAACGAGAGGCAGGTGTTTATAGCTTTGGACTAGTTAACTGTAAGGTTGCAAGATTTGTTCCCCGAGCTGACACGGTGAAAATCTGTCGTTCTGCCCCTGAAGAAGGCAGTTAACCCACCGTTCCTAGACCGTCATTGAAAATAACAATGTGTTCTTAACTGACTTGCCTAGTTAAATAAAGGTATAAAAAAAATAATAATAATCTGCAAAATTACCTATTTCCGATTGTTATGAAAACTTGAAATCGGCCCTAATTAGTCGGCCATTCCGATTAATCAGTCGACCTGTACTTGGCACACCTGTATTTGGGGAGTTTCTCCCATTCTTCTCTACAGATCCTCTCAAGCTCTGTCAGGTTTGATGGGGAGCGTTGCTGCACAGCTATTTTTAGGTCTCTCCAGAGATCTTAGATTGGGTTCACGTCCCGGCTCTGGCTGGGCAACTCAATATTTATATTATTCAGATATTCAGAGATTTGTCCTGAAGCTACTCCTGCATTGTCTTGGCTGTGTGCCTACAGTTGTTGTTCTGTTGGAAGGTGAACCTTCGCCCCAGTGTGAGGTCCTGAGCACTCTGGAGCAGGTTTTCATCAAGGATCTCTCTGTATCTTGCTCCGTTCATCTTTCTCTCAATCCTGACTAGTCTCCCAGTCCCTGCCGCTGAAAAACATCCCCACAGCATGATGCTGCCACCACCATGCTTCACAGTAGGGATGGTATTAGCCAGGTGATGAGTGGTGGGATGGTGCCAGGTTTCCTCCAGATGTGACGCTTGTCATTCACGCCAAAACTTCAATCTTGGTTTCATCAGACCAGAGAATCTTGTTTCTCATGGACTGAGAGGCATTAGGTGCCTTTTGGCAAACTCCAAGCGGGCTGTCATGTGCCTTTTACTGAGGAGTGGCTTCCGTGTGGCCACTCTACCATAATGTCCTGATTTGTGGAGTGCTGCAGAGATTTTTGTCCTTCTGGAAGGTTCTCCCATCTCCCAGAGGATCTCTGGAGCTCTGTCAGAGTGACCATCGGATTCTTGGTCACCTTCCTGACCAAGACCCTTCTCCCCCGATTACTCGTGGTGGTTCCAAACGTATTTAATTTAAGAATGATGGAGGCCACTGTGTTCTTGGGGATCTTCAGTGCTGCAGACATGTTTTGTTACCCTTCCCTCGATCTGTGTTTCGACACAATCTTGTCTCGGATCTCTACGGACAATTCCTTCATTTTTGCTCTGACATGCACTGTCAACTGTGGGACCTTATATAGATAGGTGTGTGCCTTTCCAAATCATGTCCAATCTATTTAATTTACCACAGGTGGACTACAAACAACTTGTAGAAACATCTCAAAGATGATCAATGGAAATAGGATGCACCTGAGCTCAATTTCGAGTCTCATCGCAAAGGGTCTGAATACTTATGTAAATGAGGTATTTTTTTTAATTTATTTTTTAATATATTTGCAGAAATGTATAAAAACAACTGTTTTTGCTTTGTCATTATGTGGTATTGTGTGTAGATTGCTGAGATGTTTTTATTTAATAAATTTTAGAATAAGGCTGTAATGTAATAAAATGTGGAAAAAGTCAAGGGGTCTGAATACTTTGCGAATGAACTTTATAAATCAAATCAAATTTTATTTGTCACATACACATGGTTAGCAGATGTTAATGCGAGTGTAGCGAAATGCTTGTGCTTCTAGTTCCGACAATGCAGTAATAACCAACAAGTAATCTAACTAACAATTCCAAAACTACTGTCTTGTACACAGTGTAAGGGGATAAAGAATATGTACATAAGGATATATGAATGAGTGATGGTACAGAGCAGCATAGGCAAGATACAGTAGATGGTATCGAGTACAGTATATACATATGAGATGAGTATGTAAACAAAGTGGCATAGTTAAAGTGGCTAGTGATGCATGTATTACATAAGGATACAGTCGATGATATAGAGTACAGTATATACGTATGCATATGAGATGAATAATGTAAGGTAAGTAACATTATATAAGGTAGCATTGTTTAAAGTGGCTAGTGATATATTTACATCATTTCCCATCAATTCCCATTATTAAAGTGGCTGGAGTTGAGTCAGTGTCAGTGTGTTGGCAGCAGCCACTCAATGTTAGTGGTGGCTGTTTAACAGTTTGATGGCCTTGAGATAGAAGCTGTTTTTCAGTCTCTCGGTCCCAGCTTTGATGCACCTGTACTGACCTCGCCTTCTGGATGATAGCGGGGTGAACAGGCAGTGGCTCGGGTGGTTGATGTCCTTGATGATCTTTATGGCCTTCCTGTGACATCGGGTGGTGTAGGTGTCCTGGAGGGCAGGTAGTTTGCCCCCGGTGATGCGTTGTGCAGACCTCACTACCCTCTGGAGAGCCTTACGGTTGAGGGCGGAGCAGTTGCCGTACCAGGCGGTGATACAGCCCGCCAGGATGCTCTCGATTGTGCATCTGTAGAAGTTTGTGAGTGCTTTTGGTGACAAGCCAAATTTCTTCAGCCTCCTGAGGTTGAAGAGGCGCTGCTGCGCCTTCTTCACAATGCTGTCTGTGTGAGTGGACCAATTCAGTTTGTCTGTGATGTGTATGCCGAGGAACTTAAAACTTGCTACCCTCTCCACTACTGTTCCATCGATGTGGATAGGGGGGTGTTCCCTCTGCTGTACCTATATTTGTTAGTACAGTGTCCAGTTGAGGTTGGTGTTTTGAAGCAGCTTGGAATCGAGAAAATACTGGAACCAAGGCGAAATCAGTGGAATCTCGGATTTTGCAACACACGGTTTGAAAAAGCATGTGATCAAACGAAGCTTTGGACATCATTGATGACGTACTTCTGATAAAGTGATCCACGCATCGGCACACTGCTTCGAAAGTTAGCTGCTTAGTGATTTTGACACATGCCTCGGAGCTCCGGTATCAAACGTAACATCACTAGATATTTCTGTTTAAAGGGAGGAGAGTGTCAAGTGCCTCAGTGTGTGAGCATTTCTTGGAAAAACGCAACTAAATAAGTAAACATGTTTATCACGGACACACTACGGCTCTGTGGGCAGCAACACAACAACATGCTTTAGCTTGTTATGTTCTCTGTAAAATACCTATAATTGTGTGGTTTCCCTCTTCTGACCCTATGACTAAAAAAGACCAGCTGTATTCTAATCTTCAATCTATATCTAAATTGCCTGTAGCCATATGGCCTTCCTCTCCAAACTCTTCACAGAAAAACCTGCGTTTTGTGTCCTTTGTTTTGACTCTTTCTTCCTCATCATCAAGGTCCTAACACGGCCCTAACATGGTCCTAACATGGTCCTAACACGGTCCTAACACTGTCCTAACACGGCCCTAACATGGTCCTAACACGGCCCTAACATGGTCCTAACACGGCCCTAACATGGTCCTAACACGGCCCTAACACGGCCCTAACACAGCCCTAACACGGTCCTAACATGGTCCTAACATGGTCCTAACACAGTCCTAACATGGTCCTAACATGGTCCTAACATGGTCCTAACACAGCCCTAACACAGCCCTAACACGGTCCTAACACGGTCCTAACATGGTCCTAACACGGCCCTAACACGGCCCTAACACAGCCCTAACACGGTCCTAACACGGTCCTAACATGGTCCTAACACGGTCCTAACACGGCCCTAACACGGCCCTAACATGGTCCTAACATGGTCCTAACATGGTCCTAACATGGTCCTAACACGGCCTTAACATGGTCCTAACATGGTCCTAACATGGTCCTAACACGGCCCAAACACTGTCCTAACACAGCCGTAATAGGGTCCTAACACGGCCTTAAGATGGTCCTAGCAAAGCCTTAATATACAGTAATACATAGAGCGATGGCTACATCAAGTAACTCACGCAAGCAGTAAAATCTGATTTAGAAACAGATAAAAATACACCTTATGGAACAGCTGGACTGTGAAGAGTTACACACACACAGGTACAGACACTTAAGGCAGCCCCCTTCACCTCTCAGAGGGGTTGGGTTAAATGTGGAAGACACATTTCAGTTGAATGCATTCAGTTATACAACTGACTAGGTTTCCCCCTTCCCCCTTCATTTCCCTTAATACGGTCCTAACACAGTCCTAACACAGTCTTAATATGGTCCCAACACTGTCCTAACACAGTCCTAATGCGTTTCTAAAGCGGTACTAAAGCGTTCCTAACACGGTCCTAATGCGCTCCTAAAGCGGTCCTAACACGGTCCTAATGCGCTCCTAAAGCGGTCCTAAAGCGGTCCTAAAGCGGTCCTAACACAGTCCTAATGCGCTCCTAAAGCAGTCCTAAAATGCTCCTAACACAGCCTTAATGCGGTCCTAACACAGCCTTAATGCGGTCCTAACACAGTCCTAAAGCGGTCCTAACACGGTCCTAACACAGTCCTAAAGCGGTCCTAACACGGTCCTAACACAGTCCTAAAGCGGTCCTAACACGGTCCTAACACAGTCCTAAAGCGGTCCTAACACAGTCCTAAAGAGGTCCTAACACAGTCCTAAAGCGGTCCTAACACGGTCCTAACACAGTCCTAAAGCGGTCCTAACACGGTCCTAACACAGTCCTAAAGCGGTCCTAACACGGTCCTAACACAGTCCTAAAGCGGTCCTAACACAGTCCTAAAGAGGTCCTAACACAGTCCTAATGCGCTCCTAAAGCGGTCCTAAAGCAGTCCTAACACAGTCCTAACGCGCTCCTAAAGTGGTCCTAAAATGCTCCTAACACAGCCTTAATGCGGTCCTAACACAGTCCTAACACAGTCCTAACGCGGTCCTAATACGGTCCTAACACAGCCTTAATGCGGTCCTAACACAGTCCTAACACGGTCCTAAAGCGGTCCTAACACAGTCCTAACACAGTCCTAACACAGTCCTAACACGCTCTTAAAGCAGTCCTAACATGGTCCCTCTCCACCATTGTGAGCGTGGCCTGCCACCGCTACCCCAGGTCCCTGACAGGACAGTCCAGGATTAGCATTAATGGCTGTTAATTAACTGAATGCATTCAACTGAAACGTGTCTTCTGCATTTCTGTGAATCAGAGAGGTGCGGGGGGCTGCCTTAATCGACATCCACGGGAACAGTGTGTTAAGCCTTGCTCATGGGCAGAATGACAGATTTTTACCTTGTCCGCTTGGGGATTTGATCCAGCAACCTTCCCAGACAGGTGTGTGCCTTTTCAAATCATGTCCAATCAATTGAATTTACCACAGGTGGACTCCAATCAAGTCGTTGAAACATCTCAAGGATGATCAATGGAAACAGGATGCACCTGAGCTCAATTTTGAGTCTCGTAGCAAAGGGTCTGAATATTTATGTAAGTAAGGTATTTTAAAAAATATATATATATTTTTTAATGTGCAAACATTTATAAAAACTTGTTTTCACTTTGTCATTATGGGGTATTGTGTGTAGATTGATGAGGAATCGTTTTTATTTAATCAATTTTATTGAATAAGGCTGTAACGTAACAAAATGTGGAAAAGGTCAATATGAATATGAGTTTGGAATGCATCAGAAAAAAGAGAACAGCAAATTGATTGAAATAAGTCTTGTCAGTTAGTTTTCTCTTTAATACAACACTTCTCTCTTGCTAAACACACCCCAAAAAATTATATTTATTTTGTTCCTCTTGTTCTCATCGCTGTCGTCCTTACTATTTTCATTGTTGACTGCTCTTGGAAATTGACAGCTTTTTTGACTTCACTCTATCTTCCTTCTTTCTGTCTGTGAATGCTAGGCTTTATCTAAATAACTATTATCTATGGTTCCTTCCCAAATGGCACATTATTCCCTATATAATGCACTACTTTTCACCAGAACCATGTTCCCTGTTTGAAAGTAGTGCACTATGTAAGAAATAGGGTTCAATTTGGAACTTAGCCTCTATCTGAAGTCTCTATCAGAAGTCTTTCAGACGTTCGTATTATTTTCTTTTTTGTAATGAATTGTCCTTGTGTGACTTAATATTTGTTGTCCTCTGCCTACGCAGCCATTGTGAGCCTGTCTCTATTGAGTGTTCTGTGCTCATTTGATCAATTCATAAGAACCTCACAAAACATTCTCGTTCCCCTCACAAAATGAACAAAACAGTTACAATGCCGAAGACAAACAGTGGTACAAAGGTTTGTATTGAGTTTCATTTTGATTTGCTGGCAATCAACATTTCCTCATTTGTTTTGATTGACATGAGATCTTCTCATGCTTTGCTCAGCATGGTTTGTATTTCCTGCTTTGCCCCTTTTTATACACACACACACACACACACACACACACACACACACACACACACACACACACACGCACACGCACACACATACACACACACACACACACACACACACACACACACACACACACACACACACACACACACACTTATATAATAAATAATAAATATAGATTTAGGATCATCATTTGACCTATATTGTCACAGCAAAATAATCCTACAGCAACAGGATTTGACTTCATAATGTTGCTTGATCGGTGGTTAGGCTATTAGCTGTCCAAAAGTAGGCTACTTGAAAAGTACAATATTGTTCATTTACAGTTTTTTTCGATTGCTAAACGACAGTGGACACAACTGGAGTCACATGTGCAAAACTCTAACTACAGTCTGCACAGCAGCAGTTCATGTGGACCAAACTCTAGTTCGTTTTTCATTGCTTGAACACAGTTTTCAAAACTCTACACACTTATCCCATGACTTTAACCACAACCTGCACAACACTGTGGATTTGCAGCACTTTGTTCAAATGCTAACACACTGCTGTCAAAACTGTGAACCACACATTCAAAACGGAATAGATTTCAGCCTTGTGCCTTTCAAACACTGCTGATTGCAATTTCAGCTAAAAGGCTAAGCAGGTGTCTTGTTTTAGACTTGTTAGTGAACACACACACATATTACAGTATATATAGGTAGAGCTCAGAAAGACTCATTTTGGAAATGGAACAAGGAAGATGGGTTCGTGGAGGGAGAAGGGTGGCAGGGAGAGGGCGGATGCGTGGAGGAAGACAAAGAAGACAAAGAGCTGTTATTTCAGATGAAATAAGGGCTACACTTATAGACCATGTCGTGAACCATGGTCTCTCATTGAGAGAGGCAGGGTTGAGGGTGCAACCCAATCTGCAAAGATCCACAGTGGCATCTGTAATGCAAATTTTCCATCATGCAAACAGGTGAGAGTTACATCCTTACAGTAAATGAAAACATTACAGGAATCTATTTTGTATTGCAATTATAGAATATTTACACAGATATATATTACAGTAAGTTTGACTGTAAAATATATTTTTACAACAGGACCCAAAGGCTGCCCCCAACAAGGGGAAGAGGAAAAATATTTTCAGATGCGCAGGAAAATGCTATTGTTGACATGGTCAATGATGGTTTGCTTCTCAACACACCACTCATTGGCCCATACAACACAGAAAGGCGTATAGCTTTCCTAGAACAGCTCTATGCTCAGCTAGTGCCAGCAGAACAGGGGGAGCCAGTAAGAAACCTCCAAGTTTTTGTCATAGTTTGCGATAACGTTGCTTTTCACCACTCTGCAGCTGTCACAGATTGGTTTGCGGCACATCACAGATTTATGGTTTTGTACCTGCCTGCATATTCACCCTTCCTCAACCCAATAGAGGAGTTTTTCTCTGCCTGGAGGTGGAAAGTGTTTGGTCACCACCCACATGACCAAATGTCTCTTTTGGAAGCCATGCGTGCCGGATGTGAGGACACAAGTCCAGAGGACTGCCAGGGATGGATAAGGCACTCCAGAAGGTTCTTTCCCAGGTGCATGGCAAGAGAAAACATTAGATGTGATGTTGAAGAAAACCTGTGGCCTGATGCTAGAGAGAGGCAGGATTAGCCCCTCAATTATTTGTTCGAATTACAGTATGTACTTTTAGTTTCTACCTTTTTTTTCTCATTACTGTAATTCCGTAAATTACTACAGACTATTGAAGCAAACTGCTAATTTTCATTTACCTTAAAGAATTGTTATGTTCTAAAAATTTTAATAAATCATGTGAAAGAATGTCACTCTTTTCTTTGAAGAAAATATTACTTTGTATGAAGTCACTGAAATTGTTCAAACTGTAAAGATGAAAAGTTTGTATTTTCTGTATTGGTGTTTGATGCTAGTGTTTTTACTCTCAGTGTGTTCTGAGTGACAGTGTGTGTTATCTCAGTGAGGGTTGTGCATAGTGTTTGGCTGCACTGAGCGTGTTTTGAGCCATGTGTTAAGAGTTGTGTTGCTTGGAATGAGTTTTGCAGGTGATGTGAACTGTTTAGCTCAGGTGACTGTTGGTAGTGCAGACTGTAGTTAGAGTTTTGCACATGTGACTCCAGTTGTGCCCACTGTCGTTTAGCAATCGAAAAAAACTGTAACTGTGTGTTAGTGTGGGTTGTCAGTCACTTTTTTTTCAGCATCAAAATAGTAATCAAAACAAAATCCTACATCTGTAGAAAATTTGTATGGAATATTTGGATTTGGCATGTGCTGTTTAGTTCAAGGCTTGCCTACGTGTGTACATATAAAGGATTTAGACTCTCTAGTTGTTCATACAAACACACAATTATGTACTCTCCCCCAGGCTAATGTAAATGAAGTGGACTTATTGAAATTGAAATCAAGCTAATTCAAAGACGTTTGCCTTTTCATCATCCTCACTTACTAATGAGGTGAAAGTTGTCAACCCCAGAAAATATGGAACTTCACTTTATTCATTTCTCCTTTGAATATGAATGTTTTTACTTGTGTATGTTTCATAAACTATTTGATTTGAAGTTGTTAGTGATGCTGGATTTGCCTAATGATTAAAACTGATACTGTTGGGGTAATTGAAACATGGGCTGGGTTGGCTATCAGCCTGTGTGGTGTATACAGAGGCCATATTTCGACAGTCAGACCTCTATGGAAGAGTCATATATCCATGGAAATCGGGTCAAAGTCACACTAACTCTCCATAGGTATTAGACTAAGCTAATATATCCACCGTCCACTATGTCACTCTAGAAAATCTTCACTGCTTCACTGCAGATGAATCATTTGGGTAAACAACCACACAGAATCCCAACATACATCATATCATGTTCCTTAGTATCAATATAATCAGGTAGTGTTTGGGAACACATCAGAGTCAAACTTCAACATAACAGAATGATGTCATGGCTGCTATGGCGGCAGTGTGATTGTGAGTGTGGGGTGCTAGTATGTTAATATTTGTACACTACCAGTCAAAAGTTTGGACACATCTACTCATTCAAGGGTTTTTCTTTATTTTTACTATTTTCTACATTGTAGAATAATAGTGAAGACATCAAAACTATGAAATAACACATATGGAATCATGTAGTAACCAAAAAGGTGTTAATCAAATCAAAGTATATTTTTGATTTTTGATTCTTCAAAGTAGACACCCTTTGCCTTAATGACAGCTCTGCACACTCTTGGCATTCTCTCAACCAGCTTCATGAGGTAGTCACCTGGAATGTATTTCAATTAACAGGTGTGCCTTGTTCAAATAGAATTTGTGGAATTTATTTCCTTCTTAATGCATTTGAGACAATCAGTTGTGTTGTGACAAGGTAGGGGTGGTATACAGAAGATATCCCTATTTGGTAAAAGACCAAGTCCATATTATGCCAAGAACAGTTCAAATAAGCAAAGAGAAATGACAGTCCATCGTTACTTTAAGACATGATGGTCAGTCAATGAGGAAAATTTCAAGAAATTTGAAATGATATTCAACTTCAGTCACAAAAACCATCAAGCGCTATGATGAAACTGGCTCTAATGAGGACCGCCACAGGAAAGGAAGACCCAGAGTTACCTCTGCTGCAGAGTATAAGTTCATTAGAGTTAACTTAACCTCAGATTGCAGCCCAGATACATGCTTCACAGAGTTCAAGTAACAGACACATCTCAACATAAACTGTTCAGAGGAGACTGCATGAATCAGGCCTCCATGGTCGAATTGCTGCAAAGAAAACCACTACTAAAGGACATTAATAATAATAAGATATTGGCTTTGGCCAAGAAACACGAGCATTAGACAAGTGGAAATGTGTCCTTTGGTCTGATGAGTCCAGGTGACTACCACATGAAGCTAGTTGAAAGAATGCAAAGCTGTCATCAAGGCAAAGGGTAGCTTCATTTAAGAATCTAAAATATATTTGTATTTGTTTAACACTTTTTTGTTTACTACATGATTCCATATGTGTTATTTCATAGTTTTGATGTCTTCACTATTATTCTACAATGTAAAAAAATAAATAATCCCTTGAATGAGTAGATGGGTCCAAACTTTTGACTGGTACTGTATGTAGTCGCCAAAGTTCCGGAAAACCTCTTTAATTGAGTTTTCCAGAGTAGCTTTGGCTCTCCCTCCCCCAAGGCACATACACATAGCAGAGTTCTTCTCTCCTGTCTCAGGGTGCTGATATGAGCAAGTCCAAATAACCACAGACCCTTTCTGTGGAAGAATAGTGCTGCTCTACCATATCCGAGTTCTATGAGATGAAATAGATTCTGTAGTTGTGTTGAAAGGAGTTGAGAATTATCTCCATTTAACTGAGCAGGTCTAGACTATTATCTTAGTAGTGAATATGACTCAATAGGACTTCTCTCAAACAGCTTCTAACCTTTGTATGTAGGGTTGTTCTCAAGTACAGTGTCTGTTGTATTTTCGCTGTATAGTACTTTGTAGTTTTATACAATTCCCTTGAAAGCATCATGAAAGAGTATTCTTTCTGTCAAAGGTATGTTGAGAGAGAGAGAAACAGAGAGAGAGAAAAACAGAGATATATAGAAAGTAACAGAGAGAGAGAGAAACAGAGAGAGATACAGAGAGAACAAGATTATTCTCTCCAACCAACTGGCATCAGGCACAGATCACAATCTGTCAAGGGCACAGGTAAATGATATCACTTTAGCTAATATGGAAATGATAAGAAAAGGAGGGAAGGCACCACTGGTAAAGCAATAAGAAATCAAATGCTTCCTCATGTCTGGACAAAGACTTGGTTTGCATCCCAAATGGCAACCTATTCCTTATATAGTGCACTACTTTTGACCAGGGCTCATATGGGTACACTTTGCAGGGCGGGGTATGGGTATAATTTGGGACGCAGCCATGGTGTCTTAAAGGAACGGGTTTGCCCCTCAGTGGAAGTAGCTCAAAGTAATGATGTGAAATCCTAGTCGTTCTTGTTTGGAGCTTTGAAATGACGCGCTGAGCCAATAGAAAATGGAAATGACAACTATAAAACCTGCCCATTGATGAGGTTGTTTTCTTTCTATCCTCAGACAAGAAAATGATCGTCTATTTGTCCTCACTAAGAAGTTTAGCCTGAGGCACATTGGTTGACAAACCACTCCTTTAAGCCTTCATCCCTAATGGCAGCCTATTCACTATATAGTGCACTACTTAGACCTGGGCCATATGGGGAATAGGGTGGCATTTGAGACTCAATTGAGAGAGTACCTATTCACATCTGGGACTGATGATGATGGCCGGGCCACGGATTATTAATCAATGACAGTCATTATCCATGTAGCTTTGCAGAAAGACCCCAAATAAAACCCTGTCTGTCTATTACATCTGACAGGGAAATTGTCTATTTGGCCCTTCTTGTGTCTCAAATGGCACTCTATTCTCTATATAGTACACTACTTTGACCAGAGCCTTATTTTGACCAGGCCCCATAGAGCGCTGGTCAAAAGTAGAGCACTAAGAAATAGTCTTTGTGATACAGCCCTTGTGTTGCATGAGTTACTTGAGTTGAGTTGTTATGGCTTTGTGGTTAGGAAGTCAGTCAGCCTTAGCCTGGTCCCAGAGCTGTTTGTGCTGTCTTGCCAAGTCCTGACAATGATCATAGGAGTTGAAAAGGCAACACAAACTGATCTGGGACCAGGCTACGGTAATTTATTCATATATTTATTAAACAGCAGTTTCAAGTTTTAATGTCACATGAACAAGTACAGTGAAATGCCTTTCTTGCAAACTCAAAACCCAACAATGATCAATAACAATGTATTACTAGAAGAAAAACACATGATAAATAAGAATAGTAAATATGAAATACACAATAAAGTGAGTAAGCATACTATATACAGGAACTATTTAAAAAGGCAGTTCCAATACCATATTTATATGTGCAGGGATACTGGAGTGATGGAGGTAGATCTGTATATGGGTAAGGTGACAGGGATACTAGAGTGATGGAGGTAGATATGTATATGGGTAAGGTGACAGGGATACTAGAGTGATGGAGGTAGATCTGTATAGGGGTAAGGTGACAGGGATACTGGAGTGATGGAGGTAGATATGTATATGGGTAAGGTGACAGGGATACTGGAGTGATGGAGGTAGATATGTATATGGGTAAGGTGACAGGGATACTAGAGTGATGGAGGTAGATCTGTATAGGGGTAAGGTGACAGGGATACTAGAGTGATGGAGGTAGATATGTATATGGGTAAGGTGACAGGGATACTAGAGTGATGGAGGTAGATATATACGGGTAAGGTGACAGGGATACTAGAGTGATGGAGGTAGATATGTATAGGGGTAAGGGAACAGGGATACTGGAGTGATGGAGGTAGATCTGTATATGGGTAAGGTGACAGGGATACTAGAGTGATGGAGGTAGATCTGTATATGGGTAAGGTGACAGGGATACTGGAGTGATGGAGGTAGATCTGTATATGGGTAAGGTGACAGGGATACTAGAGTGATGGAGGTAGATCTGTATATGGGTAAGGTGACAGGGATACTGGAGTGATGGAGGTAGATATGTATATGGGTAAGGCGACTAGGCAACAGGGTATAAGATAAACAGAGTAGCAGCAGCTTGGATGTGAGTGGGTGGGTTGAGTCACTGTAAATGTATGTGCGTATTATGTGTAAATGTGCAAATTATGTCATGATTGTTTGTGTGTGTGTGTTGGAGTGACAGTGTGTGTGTGTGTGTGTGTGTGTGTGTGTGTAAGGGCTCTGTGAGTGTGTTGGAGTGACAGTGTGTGTGTGTGTGGAAGGGCTCTGTGAGTGTGTTGGAGTGACAGTGTGTGTGTGTGTAAGGGCCCTGTGAGTGTGTTGGAGTGACAGTGTGTGTGTGTGTGTGTGTGTAAGGGCCCTGTGAGTGTGTTGGAGTGACAGTGTGTGTGTGTGTAAGGGCCCTGTGAGTGTGTTGGAGTGACAGTGTGTGTGTGTGTAAGGGCCCCGTGAGTGTGTTGGAGTGACAGTGTGTGTGTGTGTGTGTGTAAGGACCCTGTGAGTGTGTTGGAGTGACAGTGTGTGTGTGTGTAAGGGCCCTGTGAGTGTGTTGGAGTGACAGTGTGTGTGTGTGTGTGTGTGTGTGTGTGTGTGTGTGTGTGTGTGTGTGTGTGTAAGGGCCCTGTGAGTGTGTTGGAGTGACAGTGTGTGTGTGTGTGTGTAAGGGCCCTGTGAGTGTGTTGAAGTGACAGTGTGTGAGTGTGTAAGGGCCCTGTGAGTGTGCATATAGACGGTGCATAGATACAAGGTTAACTCAGATAGTCCGTGTATCTATGTTGTTAGCTTTTTATCAGTCATATGGCTTGGGGACACATATGCTGTGTTTTAAGAGTTTGTCCCCAAAATATCCCCTGAGTTGTGTTTTGCAGGCTTTTAAGTTGAGCATTTATTTTAAAGTTCATAAAGTTTAGAGTTTGTAACTGTTTGCCTTTTTGTCTCTGGTGTATGCTATATTCATGGAGATAAACTAAAGCTATCTCTTCATAAACAAACAGAGAGAAAAAGAGAGAGAGAGAAAGACAATTTGAGAAAGAAAATGCTTGATTAAATATTAATCCGTCAGTTGATGTTAGAATTTTCATTCCAAAAATATTTAGGGAATGTGGTCATAAAAATAGGCTAAATATAAAAAAGGACAAGATCAAAAGTTGTGATAAATTATTAAACCAACACTACACACTCATCTATTATTTGTTGTGGGTGGCAGTGGCAGTTCTTCTTCTATATGAGAAAACAAAATGATAAGTTGTTTGTCATGATGATTCTGACCGGTCTGGGTTGAATGGTTTACTAATGACAGGACAGTAACCAACTGCATTAGCTGAAAAGTTACTCCACTGTGTCTCCTTAAACAGGCCAGGGAGCTACTGTTCAGAAGGACCTCTCACTGAAGCCTTGTATCACTGCTGGATGCTGACACGTTTAGCTTGTCTGGGCTTGTTGCTGTTAGCTAGCACATGGACAAGCAGTACTGCAGTAGTCAGACATGACACAAATTACCACCATAGCTGGATCCATCATTTATTTTTGCACTACACAAAACGCTAGCTTGCAAATCAGTGTTGAAACAGGATAGCTAGCTAGCAAGCTAACGAGAGCTAGCAGGGATTGTAGCTAGCCAGGTCATTTTGAATGCTAACTAGCTACATCCTATCAAACCTGTCTGTTTTGCTTGATTAGCTAGCTAATCACTAATGGTATGGCAAGCAAGCAAGGTACACTATAAAACCAAGCATTTAGGATCTGAATACATAACTAAACACTTTTCTGTAACACTTTTTTTTGAAGACCAAATGTAGCCCCCTGGGGGAAAATGAGTTCAACACCTCTGACCTAAACTATCTAAACAGGAACAACAATCTCAGGAACAGGTGCAGTAAGTCCAACCCCTTACATATTCGGTTAGTTAGATCAATTCATGCAATGGGGAAACATATACGCTACATTAAAATACATTATTTTAAAAATCAACCTGCAGCAGCATTCTGGGAAATATTATAATGAGGCCCTTCCCACAACTTTTTCACTCGGAGAGAGCTAATGGAAATGAACTCAACACAGTCAAGTAACAACAACACCATGCGATTGAAAAAAAAAATTCAGAATCAAATGTCCTGTTCAGTTGTGCTGAAATGTAGGTAAGGTGAAAGACATTCCTAACACTGATCTGAATAAAAGGCATGGAAATTCACGTACATTTCTAATGACTAAATGCACTCTAAACAGGAAGATGGGAAAGTAAACACTTAGTGTTGAAGATCTGAACACTTAGGAGATATTGGTGTTCTAAAGGTTGGAAACGTTCTGGAAAAAGCTGACTGTTATGTTTAATCTTGCATTCTAAATGTCTGTGTTTAAGATGTTAATACTTATTGGCAAATCTAAATGCCTAATGTTTAAGTTTTAAACACAGACATTTAGGTTATAAATATGTCACATGTTTCATGGTTTTACAGTGTAGGAATTAAGCTAGCTAGCCTGTTATGCTAGCGACGACATTAACCGTTTAGCTAGCTAGCAAGCTAAATACATGGGTTTGTATGGCACTGGCAGGAGTATGTGGTAACATTAGTTACAGTGTGGTGAGGGTGGATTCAATTATTTCTTCAACATTTTGCTAGCAACATTAGCAAAGCTGTCTGCACAGTCACATTGGCTACCTAGCAACATGACATAATTTGAAATTCTGGAAGCAGTGGAAACACAATTCAAGCTAGCTATAGCCCACCAAGGCCAACCCAACCCAACTCCGGGAAACAAAGCTTGAAACTATTTCATGTTTCTCTCTGGCCTTTTGCACTTTGGTGTGCTTGGATTTCAGATGTGCGTGTGGAATTGCTCAAGGGACGGGAATCAGCTTTGAGTTTCAGAGTTTAGATACGCGCGTGGAACTCAGACATTTGTGTAAATCATTCATTGACAATTTGAAGTCAATGGGATATTTAATTTTTATTTAAGCACACTCAAGTCAGAAGACCGCACTCACCGAGCTGTATAAGGCCATAAGCAAACAAGACAATGCTCATCCAACTTGTGGCCAGGGACTTTAACGCAGGTAAACTTAAATCCATTTTACCTCATTTCTACCAGCATGTCACATCTGCAACAACAACAACAAAAAACTCTAGTCCACCTTTACTCCCCACACAGAGATGCGTACAAAGCTCACCCCCCCCCCCCCATTTGGCAAATCTGACTATAATTATATCCTCCTGATTCCTGCTTACAAGCAAAAACTAAAGCAGGAAGTGTCAGTGACTAGCTCAATATGGAAGTGGTCAGATGACGCGGATGCTGAGCTATGTGACTGTTTTGCTAGCACAGACTGGAATATGTTCCGGGATTCCTTCGATGGCTTTGAGGAGTACACCACCTCAGTCAACGGCTTCATCAATAATTGCATCAATGACGAACCAAAAGCCATGGATTACAGGCAACATCCGCATCGAGCTAAAGGCTAGAGCTGCTGCTTTCAAGGAGCGGGACACTAATCCGGAATCTTATAAGAAATCCCGTTATGCCCTCAGACGAAATATCAAACAAGCAATACGTAAATACAAGACTAAGATTGTATCCTACTACACCGGCTCTGATGCTCGTCAGATGTAGCAGGGCTTGTAAACTATTACTGACTACAAAGGGAAACCCAGTCGCTAGCTGCCCAGTGATGCGAGCCTACCAGATGAGCTAAATGCATTTTATGTTCATTTTGAGGCAAGCAACACATGAGAGCACCAGCTGTTCCGGACGACTGTGTAATCACGTTCTCAGTAGCCGATGTGAATAAGACCTTTATATAGGTCAGCAATCACAAGGCCGCGGAACCAGACAGATTACCAGGCTGTGTACTCAGAGCATACGCAGACCAGCTGGCAAGTGTCTTCACTGACATTTAAACCTCTCCCTGATGAGTCTGTAATACCTACATGTTTTAAGCAGACCACCATTGTCCCTGTGCCCTTGAACCCCAAGGTAACCTGCCTAAATGACTACCACCCCGTAGCACTCACGTTTGTAGCCATGAAGTGCTTTGAAAGGTTGTTCATGGCTTGCATCAGCACCATCATCCCGAAAACCCTAGACCCACTCCAATTCGCATACCGCCCCAACAGATCCACAGATGACACAATCTCAGTTGAACTCCACACTGCTCTTTCCCACCTGGACCAAGGGAACACCTATGTGAGAATGCTGTTCATTGACTACAGCTCAGCGTTCAACACTATAGTACCAACATCACTAAGCTAAGGACACTGGGAATAAACACCTCCCTCTGCAACTGGATCCTGGATTTCCTGATGGGCCACCCCCAGGTGGTAAGGGTAGGCAACAACACATCTGCCATGCTGATCCTCAACACCGGGGCCCCTCAGGGGTTTGTACTTAGTCCCTTCCTGTACTCCCAGTTTACACATGACTGCGTGACCAAGCATGACTCCAACACCATCATGAAGTCTGCTGACAACACAACAGTGGTAGGCTTGATCACAGACAATGATGAGACAGCCTATAGGCAGGAGGTTAGAGACCTGGCAGTGTGGAGCCAGGACAACAACCTCTCCCTCAATGTGAGCAAGACAAAGGAGCTGTTCGTGGACTACAGGCAAAGGAGGGACGAATACGCCCCCATTCACATCAACAGGGCTGTAGTGGAGCGGGTCGAGAATGTAGTGTCCACATCACCAACAAACTATCATGGTCCAAACACACTAAGACAGTCGTGAAGAGGGCATGACAATGCCTATTCCCCCTCAAGAGACTGAAAAGATTTGGCATGGGTCCCCAGATCCTCAAAAAGTTAGACAGCTGCACCATTGAGAGCTTCCTGACTGGTTGCATAACCTGGTGTGGCAACTGCTCGACCTTCGACCATAAGGCGCTACAGAGGATAATGTGTAGGGTCCAGTACATCACTGGGGCCAAGCTTCCTGACATCCAGGACCTCTATACTAGGCGGTGTCATAGACTGTTCTCTCTGCTACCGCATGGAAAGCGGTACCAGAGAGCCAAGTCTAGGGCCAAAAAGCTCCTTAACAGCTTCTACCTGCAAGCCATACGACTCCTGAACAATTAATAAAATGGCTTCCAGGACTATTTGCATTGATGCACTTCTGTTTATTATGTATGCATATTCACTTTACCCCTTTATTATCTATGCATGTACATATTCCCTCACTTGCCTCAATTACCACAACTAACCTGTACCCCCGCACATTGACTTGGTACTGGTACCCCCTGTGTATAGCCTCATTATTGTTATTTTATTGTGATACTTCTTTGACTAGTTTATTTAGTAAATATTTTCTTAACTCTTATTTTCTTAAAACTGCATTGTTGGTTAAAGGCTTGTAAGTAAGCATTTCACGGTAAGGTCTACCTGTCTAACTGTTGTATTCGGTGACAAATATAATTTGATTTGAGTTGATGCGCAAGGTGAACTGTAATGTGAATCTCGTGGCCAATCCCGTTCTTGCTCAGCAAATACCTCCTTTATCAGTGATATTTTACACTATTTAGTCCACACTGTCTCTGTACAAACTTAATTTAATGTACGTAGTTGTATATAACTCAATTATATACTACAGTATAGTTCAAACTGTGAAGTCTGCCTGGGATAGCTGAGTGTCCCAAAACAACGTTTGGACCAGTGGTGTCAAATCCATTTTCCCCAGTGGCCTCGTTCGTTCTTCAGCGAGGTTCAGAGGGTCACACTGAGAATTGGTTATATTTCCTTGCTGTCAAAATTTGGACCAAATATATATTTTTTTGCACCCTGACTGTCCAGCTTTATTTAAATGTAAGTCCATTATAATTTCTACACAGTTTCAATTTGGTTTTAGATATTTTAAAGTATATTGAGTTCGTTCTCCTACATTTTTATTTGATTTGATTATTATTAAGATGTTTTACTCAAACCACCTGAGGGCCATATGTTTGACAGCCCTGGTTTAGACTGACAAGGGGAGAAAAGGGCCTGTGAGTGTGTCTTCCTTTACATCTTTTCCCCAGCCATGTTGTTCTCCCTAGGGCTGTTTTAGATTGACAGTTCCAACTCCTTCGCTGCTGTTTACAGTTCGTTGTGTTCAGAATGTAAGCATATGGTTTAAATAATTAATGATACTTGGATGCCAAGAATGAAGGGTAACATTTCATTTGTTCCAATAATATATGTCCCTGTCATGTAGTCGCTAATTGTTTCTCTCTATTTCGGTTATATAATGAACAAACATATTGTGACTTCAGTTTGCCAGTCAATTAACACCATTGCAGTTTTTTTTATCGCTTTGGTTCAGTTTTCACAAGTATGTGGTACATTTTCCTTGGAAAAACCGATCTTCAAAAAGGCAGTTGTTTCAAAACTCTAAGCACATTTTCAATTGACTAAGCCTGTGATATGTGGTTGTCCCATCTAGCTATCTTAAGATGAATGCACTAACTGTAAGTCGCTCTGGATAAGAGCATCTGCTAAATGACTCAAATGTCAAATGTACAACACACAAATCATACAGCCACCTTTTTTCAGTGTTTATCTAGAAATACATGTTTCACATTGCAATACATGTTCATATAAAGTAATTGCCTTTCACAATGCAATGCTCACATTACTTTTGATGTGATTATCTTCTCTTTTGTTTAGATACATTTTACTATTAATTCATCGGACTGGTCTTAATTGATGATCACTTAAACGTTTGGTAAACCTATAGATTAGATGTGTTGTACACTTGTTTGTCTTCTACAGATTTGGATAATTGCATCATGAAACTGTATGTATGTTTGTAAGTAAAAACAAGTGTATTGCTTGCGTACACAGATTAGAGATGTACTGTATGTAACAAATCTAAGTGTATTGCTTGCGTACACAGATTAGCAGATGTTACAGCATATGCAGCAAAATGCTTGTGTTTCTAACTCCTATAGTGTAGTAATACAATATCAATACAATACCAATATGCAAATAATCCAGAAATTCAAAACAAGAAATAAATGCATCCCCTATACAGGGAAACATGTAGTTGCTGGGGTCTTTTTGATGGGGGTTGGGGGTACTGTAGTACCTTTATATATACCATTACGTAGCAGACACTTTTATCAAAAGTGACAACAGTGCACACATGTTACCCCAGTGGGAATTGAACCCACAACTCTGGTGATGCTAGTGCCATGCTCTGATGAACCGAGCCACGTACAGGACCACTACAGTAAATATGTACATTACAATACTGTAAAATACAATACGCAATTACAAGACTGGTGGAAGATGTATGATTGCCATCCGCATGAGTGTACCACTTCCCTTCAGGCTTGGATTCGCAATGCCAAAAGGGTTTTCCCCAGGTGCATGAACAATGATGATATTTACTGTGATTTCGATGAGAACCTATGGCCATATGCTCAAGACAGGCTTAATGCAAACTATTGCCTGCTAAACATTATATTTCTGTCATTTCTGTCATGTCTTCAATGATCACACCTTTGATCACACATGGGATAGAAATGATGGAACTGTAATGTTCAATCAATTGTAAAGCCTAATGTGAAATCTGTGTAATGTGCTGTAATGTACTGTGGCGTACTACAGGGGCAGTCTGAAACATGTATGTTTCACTATTGAATGACCTGGTTGCTATAATAACTACATTTAGAAGATATCATTATGTTGTGCTTTGGTGATTCTATTTCACAGTAAACATATTTTTTCCACCAATGGTTGTGTGGTGAAAGATGTCTACAAACAAAATGAATGCACAATGAAAGGTTTTGAACATTAGACTGGCTGCATTGCAAGTGTTACCAGTTTGGGTTCGTTTTGTACATTCACCTCATACTTGTGAGAAAAAATAAATAATGCTAGTGGTGCATCTAAAAATAAAAATGGTATAAAAGGAATATTATGGAATATCGTAGGTGTTATAGTAGGTTTCTTGCTCAAATGTGACTCCATTTCTTCCATCCCTCCATTTCACTTTTTCTATTTATTTCCTTGCATTTGGAAATTAATCTACTTTAGCTATTGTCCTGTGTGTGAATATATTGTTCAATTGTGAATAGTTCTTACCCATGTAGCTAAGTGGTAAAAGGTTCTCATTGTGATTGAAACCAAACTGCTTTCTCCTCCTCTAGCTTATCTGTTTGGGGTTTATAGATTTCAGCCTTTGCAGTATTGCCTCCACCCAGGGCCCGGGTCTGAGTGTCTGGAGACAGAGAGAGTGTTATCCATGCAGGAGAGAGATGAGAAGAGAAAGTGAGAGAGAGATTGAGGGAGAGAGAGAAATGAAGGAAGGAGAGAGAGAAAGCAGGGCTTTGATTTTTCTCTAATCTAAACTTTTCTCTAAGGGGTTGGAGCACTGAATAGACTCAAGTACAATATGTTTCTTAAATGTCCTAACATCTATTCTAAACCCTGTAGCCTACAGTACAACTTGTACAATTTATGGAACCATTTTATCGATATGCCAGAGGACAGATTAACAAAAAATATTTTCAACTGGGATAAAACACTCAATGACCCTTGGACAGAGGAACTCAATGACATGTTTAATGTAGCTGATCTACAACACGTATATAATGTAGCTGATCTACAACACGTATTTAATGTAGCTTATCTACAACACGTATTTAATGTAGCTGATCTACAACACATATTTAATGTAGCTGATCTACAACACATATTTAATGTAGCTGATCTACAACACATATTTAATGTAGCTGATCTACAACACATATTTAATGTAGCTGATCTACAACACGTATTTCATGTAGCTGATCTACAACACGTATATAATGTAGCTGATTTACAACACGTATATAATGTAGCTGATCTACAACACATATTTAATGTAGCTGATCTACAACACATATTTAATGTAGCTGATCTACAACGCGTATTTCATGTAGCTGATCTACAACACATATTTAATGTAGCTGATCTACAACACATATTTAATGTAGCTGATCTACAACTCGTATTTCATGTAGCTGATCTACAACACATATTTAATGTAGCTGATCTACAACACATATTTAATGTAGCTGATCTACAACACATATTTAATGTAGCTGATCTACAACACGTATATAATGTAGCTGATCTACAACACGTATATAATGTAGCTGATCTACAACACATATTTAATGTAGCTGATCTACAACACGTATATAATGTAGCTGATCTACAACACATATTTAGAAAGAAGTAACAATGCAATGTCAACATGATCAAACACAAGTTACCTACAAAGAAACATGGTTAACTGATATATGGCTAAATCCAAAACTCTGACTTTATAATCAGATTAAAACCACCTATGATCCAGAACCCTATGTCACCTGTCACCTAACAAGAAATCAACGATCCTTGTGTGCCCAGTATAAAGGTGAAATAAAAATACAAATAAAATTGAGAACCAGGATACTTCTTCTGGCAATTGAAGATAGTAGGTTCAATGCCATTAATGAAGAACAGCGGCTATGTACAGTCTGTGATTTCGGGGAGATCGAGAATGAAATGCACTTTTTATTTTACTGTACTTAAATGCTGATTTTAGTGTAACCTCCTGGTTAGGGGAGGGTTTGGCCGGCAGGGATGTCCTTGTCCCATCACGCATTAGTGACTCCTGTTTCGGGCCGGGCGCAGTGCACGCTGACACGGTCGCCAGGTGTACGGTTTTCCCTTCGACACATTGGTGCGGCTGGCTTCCGGGTTAAGCAGGCATTGTGTTAAGAAGCAGTGCAGCTTGGCTGGGTTGTGTTTCGGAGGAGGCACTGCTCTCAACCTTCAACTCTCCATAGTCTGTACTGGAGTTGCAGTGATGAGACAAGACTGTAACTACCAATTGGATACATAGATTTTCAAGCTGATTTAAGTCAAAACTGTAACTAGGCCACTCAGGAACATTCATTGTCTTCTTGGTAAGCAACTTCAGTGTATATTTTGCCTTGTGTTTTAGGTTATTATCCTGCTGAAACGTGAATTTGTCTCCAAGTGTCTGTTGGAAAGCAGGTTTTCCTCTAGGATTTTCCCTGTGCTTAGCTCTATTCCATTTATTTTATCAATTTAAAAAAACTCCCTAGTACTTGCCAATGACAAACATACCCATAACATGATGCAGGCACCACCATTCTTGAAAATTTGACAAGTGGTTCTCAGTGATGTGTTATGTGGGATTTGCCCCAAACATAATACTTTGTATTCAGGACAAAAAGTTCAATTCTTTGCATTTTTTTTCCAGTTTTACTTTAGTGCCTTATTGCAAACAGGATGCATGTTTTGGAATATTTGTATTCTGTACAGGCTTCTTCCTGTTCACTCTGTCATGTAGGTTAGTTTTGTGGAGTAACTACAATGTTGCCTTACAGAGATGAAAAAAAACTAAGTTAAATCATGTTAAACATTATTATTGCACACAGAGTGAGTCCATGCAACTTATTATGTGACTTGTTAAGGACATTTTTACTCCTGAACTTATTAGGCTTGCCACAAAGTGGTTGAATACGTATTGACTAAAGACATTTCAGCTTTTCATTTTGTATTAATTTGCACAAGTTTGTCACCATGGGGTATTGTGTGTTGGCCAGTGACACAAAATCTCAATGTAATCCATTTTAAATTCAGGCTGTAACACAACAACATGTAGAAATACAAATACAGTGTTTTATAAGCCCATGTGGGCTGGGCGTCATGAAGATGCATGACATTATAATACAATAAACCAATCTATCTAGCTATCCAACACGATGTAACCTACTTTCTGTTATTACTTCACCACCCAGGTGTGACTTTCTTTTTCACTATCCAGTCACAGATGAACACAGTCACATGTATAACACCCTGTTAATTCCCAGGGTACCATAAACCTATCTAGAGGAACACCAGTCAGTGGGAGCAGAGAGAGAGGTTTCAGCTACTTATCTGTGTTTACACTCTATCGTTCTGAAGGTCATTTCAATCATCATAATCCTTCCTCATCATCTACCTCCATGGGGCTCCAGATGCTGCACCTACACACACACACACACACACACACACACACACACACACACACGCACACACACACACACACACACAGACACACAGATATACAGGCAGAGGCACACAAGCACACACGCTCATATGCATGATATTTATAGTATCTGCACCTGGACTAATAATTCGAATAATTAGCATTAGCGTGATAAATCTCTCTCTTTCTTTCTCTCTCTCTCTCTCTCTCTCTCTCTCTCTCTCTCTCTCTCTCTCTTTCTCTCTCTCTCTCTATCCCCTCTCTCTCTCTCTCTCTCTCTCTCTCTCTCTCTCTCTCTCTCTCTCTCTCTCTCTCTCTCTCTCTCTCTCTCTGTGATATCTATGAGAGATGTCCTCCATGCCCTATTTAATCTGAGAGACTGGGCCGTCTGTTAGTCTCGCTCTCCACTCAGCAAACACTGATAAATCACAGCAAAGTACCCACTCTTAGTAAGTGGCACATAGCTCATTGTGATTTAATTAACCCCCCCCCCCCCACCACCACCACCACCACGCACCCTGAAACATTATCATTCAGCAGAGTACGTTTGTCGTTTGTCAAGCGGATAGATCTCCACCCAATCTGTCGTCAGAAACGTTAAAGGGTTGGTTTACCCAAATTACAAAATTACTTTTTATCAATGGACATTTTGTTTGGTGAACTATCACTTTAAAGCCAGACGACACGCCATACTAATGTATAGATTTGTGTTCATGGGTACATCCCAAATGGCACCCTATTCCCTATGTAGTGCACTACCTTTGACAAGGGCCCATAGAATTAAAAGAAAACTTGTAAAGAAGAATATATGTTCTGGATTGGCTGCCCTGAAACTAGCTGTAACCCTCCTGCGACCAATCGCAGACAAAGGTAAGATTAAACTAAGAATACTATGAATAGTTATAATCTTGCAATATGGGAAATTCAAAACAAACATGTCCACACTGTTTATAAACCCCAGGAAGAGTAGCTGCTTCAGCAACAGCTAATGGGGATCATAATAAAATACCCAAAAATATGAAATCAACACTTTTTTGTCTCCTCCATATGAAACCATCAATCATGTTCCACACGGAATCTTTTCCAAATTCTAATATGAGGTGTTTGCTGCTCTAATATTAGGTGTTTGCTGCTTGTTCTGTAGTTTTAGAGTGGTCTTAACATAGCACAAACCACAGCAGTCTGGCCTGCAGATATAACATGTGGTTTCTGTTAGGGGTGTTGTGAACTATACAATAGCCCAATACCTTATTCAGAAAAGTGCTAAAAGTTACAAACACCAACCACCTGTATATTATCCTGATCTAGACCTGAATGTTATGTCTCCTCCACTATAATTCCATGTGAATGTGTCATTCTAAAAGGCACTCAAAGTCACGCTGAGGCTGAATCTGAGAAGCACACCACACCATTATGGTCGTTTTACTTTCCATTTTTATAGAGTCTCATTTCCGCATTTCTCCAAGTGTTGCCCCTGGAACTACTGCACACAGAGGCCCCTCTGTATGGCCCAGCCTGCCCATTAGGACTTTATAGAGAGCCATATGCACTTTTATAGGGAGGTTAATGGATTCTAAAGACCAGAGCACAAGTCTAAATCCACAACATTAAACCTCAGGAACAGAACCCTGGGTTAGGCCCCCGGTCACATGACTATAATACACTATATGGAACAATTAGCTGATACATTTAGCATCTCTTTATTTTTCTCTTTCTCTTTCTCTCTATTTTTATTATTTCACTTTATTTCTCTTTCTTTTTCTTTTTCTCTCTCTCTATATATATCATTCTCTCTCTCTCTCCCTCTCTCTCTCTCTCTCTCTCTCTCTCTCTCTCTCTCTCCCCTCTCTCTCTCTCTCTCTCTCTTTCTCTGTCTCTCTCTCTTTCTCTCTCTCTCTCACTCTCTCTCTCACTCTCTCTCTCTCCCTCTCTCTCCGTCTCTCTCTGTCTCTCTCTCTCTCTCTGTCTCTCTCTCTCTCTCTCTCTCTCTCTCTCTCTGTCTCTCTCTCTCTCTCTCCCTCTCTCTCCGTCTCTCTCTGTCTCTCTCTCTGTCTCTCTCTCTCTCTCTCTCTCTCTCTCCGTCTCCCTCTTTCTCTCTCTCTCTCTCTCACTCTCTCTCTCTCTCTCCCTCTCTCTCCGTCTCTCTCTGTCTCTCTCTCTCTCTCTGTCTCTCTCTCTGTCTCTCTCTCTCTCTCTCTCTCTCTCTCTCTCTCTCTCTCTCTCTCTCTCTCTCGTCTCTCACTCTCTCTCTCTCTCTCTCTCTCTCTCTCACTCTCTCTCACTCTCTCTCTCTCTCCCTCTCTCTCCGTCTCTCTCTGTCTCTCTCTCTCTCTCTCTGTCTCTCTCTCTGTCTCTCTCTCTCTCTCTCTCTCTCTCTGTCTCTCTCTCTGTCTCTCTCTCTCTCTCTCTCTCTCCGTCTCCCTCTTTCTCTCTCTCTCACTCTCTCTCTCACTCTCTCTCTCTCTCTCCCTCTCTCTCCGTCTCTCTCTGTCTCTCTCTCTCTCTCTGTCTCTCTCTCTCTCGCTCTCTCTCTCTCTCTCTCAAATTCAAATTCAAATTCAAGCTGCTTTATTGACATGAAAAACATTGTGTCAATATTGCCAAAGCAACAATGTATACAATATACATTGTAACAAAATTATAAATGATAGCAAATAATAATATAAAATGGTAGTAAATAATAATACAAAAATAAATACAATAAAATGGTAACAGTCAATAGTAGAAATGTAATAAATATAAAATCAAATTATGGAAAATTAAACTATAACTAACTTATAACTAAATAACGGTCATCTTCTTCTTTATATCAGTAC
>NC_092169.1:35102500-35107500 GCF_045791955.1 Oncorhynchus clarkii lewisi | reverse complement strand
TTTAAATGTCTTACTCACCTCGGCTGCAGTGAAGGAGAGACCGCATGTTTTCGCTGCAGGCCGTGTCAGTGGCACTGTATTGTCCTCAAAGCGGGGAAAAAAGTTATTTAGTTTGCCTGGGAGCAAGACATCCTGGTCCGTGACTGGGCTGGATTTCTTCCTGTAGTCCGTGATTGACTGTAGACCCTGCCACATGCCTCTTGTGTCTGAGCCGTTGAATTGAGATTCTACTTTGTCTCTGTACTGGCGCTTAGCTTGTTTGATAGCCTTGCGGAGGGAATAGCTGCACTGTTTGTATTCGGTCATGTTACCAGACACCTTGCCCTGATTAAAAGCAGTGGTTCGCGCTTTCAGTTTCACACGAATGCTGCCATCAATCCACGGTTTCTGGTTAGGGAATGTTTTAATCGTTGCTATGGGAACGACATCTTCAACGCACGTTCTAATGAACTCGCACACCGAATCAGCGTATTCGTCAATGTTGTTATCTGACGCAATACAAAACATCTCCCAGTCCACGTGATGGAAGCAGTCTTGGAGTGTGGAGTCAGCTTGGTCGGACCAGCGTTGGACAGACCTCAGCGTGGGAGCCTCTTGTTTTAGTTTCTGTCTGTAGGCAGGGATCAACAAAATGGAGTCGTGGTCAGCTTTTCCGAAAGTGTGTGTGTGTGTGTGTGTGTGTGTGTGTGTGTGTCTGTGTCTGTGTCTGTGTCTCTGTGTGTCAACACAGAGAGGCAGACAGGACTGTATTAGGGCTGCAGCCACATTCCACTTCAAACCTGACCTACCCACAGTTCCCCTGTTCCACGCCACTCTGACCCCTCTCCTCCCCCTTGCTCCTGGCACATCACTGTCATTGTAGGGTAATGACTCCCCCTACCTCCTCTCCCCCCTACCCCCACTACCCCCTACTCCACAACCACCTCTCAGCTCTTTGACCTGTCCACCACCCATGTATAGCCTTCTCCCTGCACCATATTACTTTATTAATGCCATCTCTCTGTCTCTCTTTCTCTCTCTTTCTCTCTTTCTCTTTCCCTCTCTCTCTCTTTCTCTCTTTCCCTCTCTCTCTCTCTCTTTCCCTCTCTCTCTCTTTCTCTCTTCCCCTCTCACTCTCTTTCTCTCTTTCCCTCTCTCTCTCTTTCTCTCTTTCCCTCTCTCTCTCTCTCTTTCTCTCCTTCCCTCTCTCTCTCTTTCTCTCTTCCCCTCTCTCTCTTTCTCGCTCTCTCTCTGTGTCTCTCTCTGTCTCTCTGTCTCTCTGTCTCTGTCTCTGTCTCTCCCTTCTGTTTCTGTCTCTGTTTCTCTCTCTCTCTCTCGCTCTGTCTGCCTCTCTGTCTCTCTTGCTCTCTCTGCGTCTCTCTCTCTGTCTCTGTATCTCTCTCTTTCTCTCTCACTTTTTGTTTCTGTCTCTCTCTGTCTCTCTGTCTCCCTCTCTCTCCATTTTCCTCTCTCTCTGTCTGTCTCTCTCTCGGTCTCTCTCTGTCTGTCTCTCTCTGTCTCCCTCTCTCTCTCTCTCTCTCTCTCTGTCTCCCTCTCTCTCCATTTTCCTCTCTCTCTGTCTGTCTCTCTCTCGGTCTCTCTCTGTCTGTTTCTCTCTGTCTCCCTCTCTCTCCATTTTCCTCTCTCTCTGTCTGTCTCTCTCTCGGTCTCTCTCTGTCTGTCTCTCTCTGTCTCCCTCTCTCTCTCTCTCTCTCTCTCTGTCTCCCTCTCTCTCCATTTTCCTCTCTCTCTGTCTGTCTCTCTCTCGGTCTCTCTCTGTCTGTCTCTCTCTGTCTCCCTCTCTCTCCATTTTCCTCTCTCTCTGTCTGTCTCTCTCTCGGTCTCTCTTTGTCTGTCTCTCTCTTGGTCTCTCTCTCTGTCTCTGTCTCTCTGTTTCTGTCTCTGTTTCTCTGTCTCTCTCTCTCAATTCAATTAAATTCAATTGACTTTATTGACATGGCAAGTTCATTATTACTTACATTGTCAAAGTATACATATCGAAAAATTTAAATAAAATGAAAAAAAATATTTAAATATATTTTTTACCTTCATTTAACAAGGCAAGTCAGTTAATTAAGAACAAATTCTTATTTTCAATGACGGCCTTGGAACAGTACGACAGATTTGTACCTTGCCAGCTCGGGGGTTTGAACTTGCAACCTTCCGGTTACTAGTCCAACACTCTAACCACTAGGCTACCCTGCTGCCCCATATAAATAAATGGTGGGACCAACAGCAATAATAATAGTAGTAGTGGACATGGGATTACCATTAACAACAACTACAAAAACAATATTAATGAGAACAACAATACATTAAAGCAATGGTAGTGGACCAGTGTCAACATGACTGAAAACACAGTCTCTCTCTCTCATGACTGAGAAGACACATGAAAGAAAGATAAAACAAAACAAGATGGGAAATATTATCGACATTACTTTGCACTTTTCACTGGCTGTCCCTCAGGTTGTCTCTCTCTCTCTCTCTCTCTCTCTCTCTCTCTCTCTCTCTCTCTCTCTCTTCATTTTCCTCTTTCTCCGTCTCTCTCTCTCTCTCTCACTCTCTGTCTCTCTCTCTCTGTCTCTCTCTCTCTCTCGCTCTCTGTCTTTCACTCTCTGTTTCTGTCTGTCTCTCTCTCTCTCTCTTTCCGTCTCTCTCTGTCTCTCTCTCTCTCTCTCTGGCTCTATGTCTGTGTCTCTCTCTCTGACTCTATGTCTGTGTCTCTCTCTCTGGCTCTAATGCAGAGGTCCGCTGTTAATGACAATGCAGAGGTCCGCTGTTAATGACAATGCAGAGGTCAAAAAAAAAAAAAAAAAAAAAAAAAAAAAAAAAATGTATTTATATAGCCCTTCGTACATCAGCTGATATCTCAAAGTGCTGTACAGAAACCCCACCTAAAACCCCACACAGCAAGCAATGCAGGTGTAGAAGCACGGTGGCTAGGAAAAACTCCCTAGAAAGGCCAAAACCTAGGAAGAAACCTAGAGAGGAACCAGGCTATGTGGGGTGGCCAGTCCTCTTCTGGCTGTGCCGGGTGGAGATTATAACAGAACATGGCCAAGATGTTCAAATGTTCATAAATGACCAGCATGGTCCAATAATAATAAGGCAGAACAGTTGAAACTGGAGCAGCAGCACAGCCAGGTGGACTGGGGACAGCAAGGAGTCATCATGTCAGGGAGTCCTGAGGCATGGTCCTAGGGCTCAGGCCCTCCGAGAGAGAGAAAGAAAGAGAGAGAGAAAGAGAGAATTAGAGAGAGCACACTTAAATTCACACAGGACACCGAATAGGACAGGAGAAGTACTCCAGATATAACAAACTGACCCTAGCCCCCCGACACATAAACTACTGCATTATAAATACTGGAGGCTGAGACAGGAGGGGTCAGGAGACACTGTGGCCCCAGCCGAGGACACCCCCGGACAGGGCCAAACAGGAAGGATATAACCCCACCCACTTTGCCAAAGCACAGCCCCCACTACTCGAGGGATATCTTCAACCACCAACTTACCATCCTGAGACAAGGCCGAGTATAGCCCACAAAGATCTCCGCCACGGCACAACCCAAGGGGGGGCGCCAACCCAGACAGGAAGATCACATCAGTGACTCAACCCCCTCAAGTGACGCACCCCTCCTAGGGACGGTATGAAAGAGCCCCAGTAAGCCAGTGACTCAGCCCCTGTAATAGGGTTAGAGGCAGAGAATCCCAGTGGAGAGAGGGGAACCGGCCAGGCAGAGACAGCAAGGGCGGTTCGTTGCTCCAGAGCCTTTCCGTTCACCTTCACACTCCTGGGCCAGACTACACTCAATCATATGACCCACTGAAGAGATGAGTCTTCAGTAAAGACTTAAAGGTTTGAGACCGAGTTTGCGTCTCTCACATGGGTAGGCAGACCATTCCATAAAAATGGAGCTCTATAGGAGAAAGCCCTGCCTCCAGCTGTTTGCTTAGAAATTCTAGGGACAATTATGAGGCCTGCGTCTTGTGACCGTAGCGTACGTGTAGGTATGTACGGCAGGACCAAATCAGAGAGATAGGTAGGAGCAAGCCCATGAAATGCTTTGTAGGTTAGCAGTAATACCTTGAAATCAGCCCTTGCCTTGACAGGAAGCCAGCGTAGGGAGGCTAGCACTGGAGTAATATGATCAAATGTTTTGGTTCTAGTCAGGATTCTAGCAGCCGTATTTAGCTGTTAATGATAATGCATATGTCCCCTGTTAATGACAATGCAGAGGTCTGCTGTTAATGACAATGCAGAGGTCCGCTGTTAATGATAATGCAGAGGTCCGCTGTTAATGATAATGCAGAGGTCCGCTGTTAATGATAATGCATATGCCCCCTGTCAATGATAATGCAGATGTCCGCTGTCAATGATAATGCAGATGTCTGCTGTTAATGATAATGCACATGTCCCCTGTTAATGATAATGCACATGCACCCTGTTAATAATAATGCAGTGTCCACTATTAATGATAATGCAGATGTCTGCTGTTAATGATAATGCAGTGTCCGCTATTAATGATAATGCTGTTTTTCCTAAGGTTGCTTTTTTTTAAACCTTTTTTTAACTAGACAAGTCAGTTAAGAACTCATTCTTATTTACAATGACGGCCTAGGAACAGTCGGTTAACTGCCTGTTCAGGGGCTTTTGAAATATATCCCACAGTAGATATTGGGGTCACATTTATCAACATTTTTGGTGATTGAGGTTATCAGTCCTTGGTTCCAAGTATTGGGGAAGATGCCTGAGTTGAGGAAGATGTTAAAGAGTTTTAGTATAGCCAATTGGAATTTGTGGTCTGTATATTTGATCATTTCATGTAGTATACCATCAACACCACAGGCCTTTTTGGTTTGGAGGGTTTGAATTTCAAATCAAATCAAATCAAATCAAATTTTATTTGTCACATACACATGGTTAGCAGATGTTAATGCGAGTGTAGCGAAATGCTTGTGCTTCTAGTTCCGACAATGCAGTAATAACCAACAAGTAATCTAACTAACAATTCCAAAACTAC
>NC_092169.1:35077500-35097500 GCF_045791955.1 Oncorhynchus clarkii lewisi | reverse complement strand
ACACACACACACACACACACACACACACACACACACACACACACACACACACACACACACACACACACACACACACACACACACACACACACACACACACACACACACACACACACACACACACACACACACACACACACACACACACACACACACACACAAAGAGAGAGAGAGAGAGAGAGAAGAGACAGAAAAGCCCTGCAGCTGTGTCATCCCTGGGTTGTTTTATGGTAAAGCCCAAGGTGAAATATGTCCCAGGGACCAGCCAGCAGTTTTATGGGGATCACCTGAGCTGTTCTAGTCTGGAGACCAGGGTTGTAATGGACCTGTTGGGAGAGCTGAGTCGCACACAGACAGGGGAGATTATACAAGTGGAATCCTGGTTAGGGAAAGGCGAAGGATCAATTGCCTTGCTCTCTACAGAACTACTTATTAAAAATGACAATTATTTCTAATAAACTACACAAAGGGTAGACTTTTCTGACTTGGTTTATTAATAACACAACCTAACTATTCATCAGTCTATTAGTTTATTAACAACACAACTATTAATCAGTCTACTGGTTTATTAACAACACAACCTAACTATTAATCAGTCTACTGGTTTATTAATAACACAACTATTCATCAGTCTACTGGTTTATTAATAACACAACTTAACTATTAATCAGTCTATTTGTTTATTAACAACACAACTATAATGATATGCATACCGTAGTCATATTAATGAGCAATCTGTAGAAGCATGTCACTAAACTCCCCACCCACCCACCGTCTCAGGCCAGGCTGCATGCCTGGGCTCGGTCGGGGGCCCGGAGATGAGCCGGCAAAGGTCCCCTCTACACTGGTGCTAGTCAGGGCTGTGTGTGTGTGTGTGTGTGTGTGTGTGTGTGTGTGTGTGTGTGTGTGTGTGTGTGTGTGTGTGTGTGTGTGTGTGTGTGTGTGTGTGTGTGTGTGTGTGTGTGTGTGTGTGTGTGTGTGTGGTACTGACTGGAGTCCTGGGTGTTAAGACATGCATAATGTATGGGCCAACGCCAGCATGCTGAGCAACACTAGGATTGCGTCCCAAATAGCTCCCTAATCCCTATATAGTGCACTACTTTTGACCAGGCTAGTATATCACAATATACTGTAGGGAATAGGGTGCCATTTGGGGTGCACCCTAGGACCATCATAATTGAAACAATTGAAAAGACAATACCAGATGGGTCAATAATGGGACAGCAGGGGAGGGAACCTAAGATCCCGGCCCGGATCCAACCCCTACTGCCACACACACATACACACATTCTCTCTCTCACTCAGGCTGGAGCTAAATGTCAATATTGTAATACTGTACCGCCTGAATCATGCCCTTCTGTAGCAAGGTGCTGTCTGTATCGACAGGCTGGCAGAAATGGAGATGAACGCAAGAAATAATACCCCAAGACAATTATACATAGTGATGAGGTTACATTATGGATTTTACTTAATTGCTGATATGATATTAAGTGTTTCAATTAAGGTGGATAGTTGAACTGACTCAGATTGACCTGTAAGGTGATAGCCAGGGAGAACAGGGAGCCACTGTCTGTCTGTCACCATCACTTTGGATGCGTCCTGAATGGCACCCAATTCCCAATATGGGCCCTGATCAAAAGTAGTGCACTAAATAGGGAATAGGGTGTCATTTGGCACGCATACACTGTCTGTCACTATAACTTTGTGTTCAGTGGCGCCTGGTCTGATCTCTGGCCTCAATATTGTCACCTTCCAGACCTCATAACCAATAGTGTTAAATTATCCATGAGCCCCAGCTACAGCAGCAGAGAAAGCTGTCCACTAGAGAGATCCACACCAACTAAAGGGTTTAAATCAAATCACATTTTATTGGTCACATACACATGTTTAGCAGATGTTATTGCGGGTGTAGCGAAATGCTTGTGCTTCTAGGTCCGACTGTGCAGTAATATCTAACAAGTAATATCTAACAGTTTCACAACATATACCCCAAAATACACATAAAACTAAGTAAGGAATGAATTAAGAATATATACATACTCTATATGTCAGCATTGGACTAAGATACAGTGGCATAGTATAGAATACAGTATATACATATGAGATGGGTGATGCAGTATTTACACACAATTAAAGTGACTAAGATACCGTAGAATAGTATAGAGTACAGTTTACACATATGAGTTATGCAAGATACAGAGACATTATTAAAGTGGCTAGTGTTTCATTTCCTTAAAGTGGCCAGTGATTCCTAATCTATGTCTATAGGCAGCAGCCTCTGATGTGCTGGATGTGGCTGTTTAACAGTCAGCGGTGTAGGATAGAATACAGTATATACATATGAAATCGGTGATGCAATATGTAAACACAATTTAAAGTGACTAAGATACTGTAGAATAGTGTGGAGTGCAGTTTATACATATGAGATGAGTAATGCTAGATACAGAACATTATTAAAGTGGCTAGTGATGTCTTTAGTCAGCCGCCCCTGATGTGCTAGTGATGGCTGTTAGCAGTCTGATGGCCTTGAGATAGAAGCAGTTTTTCTGTCTCCTGGTCCCAGCTTTGATGCACCTGTACTGACCACGCCTTCTGGATGATAGCGGGGTGAACAGGCAGTGGCTCGGGTGGTTGATGTCCTTGATGATCTTTTTGGCCTTCCGATGGCATCGGGTGCTGTAGGTCTACAGGAGGGCAGGAAATTTGCTCCCGGTGATGCGTTGGACAGACCGCACCACCCTCTAGAGAGCTTTGTGGTTGTGGGCGGTGCAATTGCCGTACCAGGCAGTGATACAGCCCGTCAGGATGCTCTCAATTGTGCATCTGTAGAAGTTTGTGAGGGTTTTAGGTGTTAAGCCACATTTCTTCAGCCTTGAAGAGGCGCTATTTCTATTACGCCTTCTTCATCACGTTGTCTGTGTGGGTGGACCATTTCAGTTTGTCAGGGATGTGTTCGCCAAGGAACTTGAAGCTTTCCACCTTCTCAACTGCAGTTCCATCAATGTGCTCCCTCTGCTGTTTCCTGAAGTCCACGATCATCTTCTTAGTTTGGTTGACGTTGAGTGAGAGGTTATTTTCCTGGCACCACACTCCCAGAGCCCTCACCTCCTCCCTGTAGGATGTCTGATTGCTGTTCGTAATCAAGCCTACTACTGTTGTGTCGTCTGCAAACTTGATGATTGAGTTGGAGGCGTGCTTGGCCACACGGTCATGGGTGAACAAGGAGTATAGGAGAGGGCTGAGCAAGCACCCTTGTAAATGACTACACTGTTTATATTTTTCCATATTCCCAGTCTTCTTGCCCTGGTTAAATGCGGTGGTTTGCACTTTCAGTTTTGCGCGAATGCTTTTGCGTGAATGCTATCCACGGTTTCTGGTTGGGTAGGTTTTAATAGTCATATGCACTTCCTGATAAACTCGTGTCAATATTATGTGTCAATATTATTTTCTGAAGCTACTCTGAACATATCCCAGTCCGCGTGATCAAAACAATCTTGAAGCGTGTATTCCGATTGGTCAGACAAGCATTGAATAGTCCTCACCATGGGTGCTTCCTGTTTGAGTTTCTACCTATAGGAGAGGAGGAGCACGATGGAATCGTGGTTGGACACGTCCCTGTAATGGAGGTCTTCCTGGCCCTCCTGCTTTGGGCCAGGACATATGTAAAACGCTTTGTTTCTTCCCATTACGGAATAGAATAGAACATAAATTAATATAAAACAAATAGAAATTAATACAACAGAACTGAATAGAATAGAATAAAATATAATATCATCTTTATTGTCCCCAAAATGGTGAAAGTTAGAGATATAAGAAATGAAGAAGGGAGGAGTCTGACTAAGAGACTGACAAGATGAAAGGATAAAATAAAAGTGGAGAGAGGGAAGGGGCCATGTTTCTGACACGTTCCTGTAATGGAGGTCTTCCTGGCCCTCCTGCCTTGGGCCAGTGTGTGTGTGTGTGTGTGTGTGTGTGTGGGTGTGTGTGTGTGTGTGTGTGTGTGTGTGTGTGTGTGTGTGTGTGTGTGTGTGTGTGTGTGTGAAGCAGGGTTTAACTTGCTGTGTGTGTGTGTGTGTTTGTGTGTGTGTGTGTGTGTGTGTGTGTGTGTGTGTGTGTGTGTGTGTGTGTGTGTGTGTATGTGTGTGTGTGTGTGTGTGTGTGTGTGTGTGTGTGTGTGTGTGTGTGTGTGTGTGTGTGTGTGTGTGTGTGTGTGTTAGAGGTTGACCGATTAATCAGAATGGCTGATATTAATTAGGACCGATTTCAAGTTTTCGTAACAATCGGAAATCTGTATTTCTGGACACCGATTATATTTTTTTACAACTTTATTTAACTAGGCAAGTCAGTTAAGAATACATTCTTATTTTCAATGACGGCCTAGGAACAGTGGGTTAACTGCCTTGTTCAGGGGCAGAACGACAGATTTTTACCTTGTCAGCTCCGGGATTCAATCTTGCAACCTTATAGTTAACTAATAAATATTCGGGTTACTTTTTGAAAATCTTCTTCTGATTTGCAATCCCAAGGGTTCTATTCAATCCTCAGGTGCCTTAAAATGTAATTCAACTATAATATTTAATTTTTCAATAGAAAAGTAATATGAGAAAGTGCGCGTCCTCTTTGTTGCGTGCTCACAGACTGATTTCCAACTCAGACTCCCTGTATCAAAACTCTAAATTCTTCCTTGTTTGGGAAGAAACAATCCTGAAACCTTGAACAAAGACTGTTGACATCTAGTAGAAGCCATAGGTATTGCAATTATAGCTTTCTATTGAAAGAGCATGGGCTCTCAAAAATAAAAATGTTCTGGTTGGTTTGTCTTTGGATTTTCTCCTACCATATTAATTGTTTTATAGTCTCATACATTATTTTAACATTTCTACAAACTTAAGTGTTTTCTATCCACTGGTACCAATTATATGCATATCCTGGCTTCTGGGCCTGAGTAACAGGCAGTTTACTTTGGACACGTCAGTCAGACAGGAAGTGGAGAAAAATAGACCCTAGCCTGAAGAAGTTTAATAAAGGTATCACTAGTCACTTTAAAAAATGCCACTTTAATAATGTTAACATATCCTATGTTACTCATCTCATATGTAATGTATATACTGTATTTTATACCATCTATTGCATCTTGCCTGTGACGCACAGCCGTCGCCCAGCTATGTATTTCTATGTACATGTTCTTATTCCATTTCCCTACATTGTGTGTATAAGGTAGTCGTTGTGAATTTTTCAGATTACTTGTTAGATATCGGAGATATCACTGTCGGAGCTAGAAGCACAAACATTTCACTACACTCACATTAACATCTGCTAACCATGTGTATGTGACCAATAACATTTGATTTAAATTGATTCATAGAATCACGATCAAAATCTGAGTCATCAATGAGTCATCCAGTTCAATAAAACCTGGAGTCAATTTAGTATTTATTCAGTGACCTGGTACAGTAATTCACCTCAGTAACACTAGTTCTCCCACTCCCCCTCTACCACCCCTTCTCTCTGTCCCTCTTTCTCTTTGTCTCTGTCCCTCTCTGTTTTTCTCCCTCTGTCTCTGTCCCTCTCTGTCTCTGTCCCTCTCTGTCTCTGTCCCTCTCTGTCTCTGTCCCTGCCCTCTCTGTCTCTGTTCCTCTCTGGCTCTGTCCCTGCCCTCACTGTCTCTGTCCCTCTCTGTCCCTGCCCTCTCTGTCTCTGTCCCTCTATGTCTCTGTCCCTCTCTGTCTCTGTTCCTCTCTGTCTCTGTCCCTCTCTGTCTCTGTTCCTGCCCTCTCTGTCTCTGTCCCTCTCTGTTTTTCTCCCTCTGTCTCTGCCCCTCTCTGTCTCTGTCCCTGCCCTCTCTGTCTCTGTCCCTCTCTGTCTCTGTCCCTCTCTGTCTCTGTCCCTCTCTGTCTCTGTCCCTGCCCTCTCTGTCTCTGTTCCTCTCTGTCTCTGTCCCTCTCTGTCCCTGCCCTCTCTGTCTCTGTTCCTCTCTGTCTCTGTCCCTCTCTGTCCCTGCCCTCTCTGTCTCTGTCCCTCTCTGTCTCTGTCCCTCTCTGTCTCTGTCCCTCTCTGTCTCTGTCCCTGCCCTCTCTGTCTCTGTCCCTCTCTGTCTCTGTCCCTGCCCTCTCTGTCTCTGTTCCTCTCTGTCTCTGTCCCTCTCTGTCTCTGTCCCTCTCTGTCCCTGCCCTCTCTGTCCCTGCCCTCTCTGTCTCTGTTCCTCTCTGTCTCTGTCCCTCTCTGTCCCTGCCCTCTCTGTCTCTGTCCCTCTCTGTCCCTGCCCTCTCTGTCTCTGTTCCGCTCTGTCTCTGTCCCTGCCCTCTCTGTCTCTGTCCCTCTCTGTCCCTGCTCTCTCTGTCTCTGTCCCTCTCTGTTTTTCTCCATCTGTCTCTGTCCCTCTCTGTCTCTGTCCCTCTCTGTCCCTGCCCTCTCTGTCCCTGCCCTCTCTGTCCCTGCCCTATCGGTCTCTGTCCCTCTCTGTCCCTGCCCTCTCTGTCTCTGTCCCTCTCTGTCTCTGTCCCTGCCCTCTCTGTCTCTGTCCCTCTCTGTCTCTGTCCCTCTCTGTCTCTGTCCCTGCCCTCTCTGACTCTGTCCCTCTCTGTCTCTGTCCCTCTCTGTTTCTGTCCCTCTCTGTCTCTGTTCCTCTCTGTCTCTGTCCCTCTCTGTCCCTGCCCTCTCTGTCCCTGTCCCTGTCTGTCCCTGCCCTCTCTGTTTCTGTCCCTCTCTGTCTCTGTTCCTCTCTGTCTCTGTCCCTCTCTGTCCCTACCCTCTCTGTTTCTGTCCCTCTCTGTCTCTGTCCCTCTCTGTCCCTGCCCTCTCTGTTTCTGTCCCTCTCTGTCTCTGTCCCTCTCTGTCCTTGCCTTCTCTGTCTCTGTCCCTCTCTGTCTCTGTCCCTCTCTGTCTCTGTCCCTCTCTGTCCCTGCCCTCTCTGTCTCTGTCCCTCTCTGTCTCTGTCCCTCTCTGTCTCTGTCCCTCTCTGTCCCTGCCCTCTCTGTTTCTGTTCCTCTCTGGCTCTTTCCAACTCCATCTGCCCCTCTACCCTTCTCTCTCTGTCTCTGTCACTCTCTGTCTTTGTGCCTCTCTGTCTCTGTCTCTGTCCCACTCCCTCTGAATATGCTGTCAGACATTAGAATATTACCCACCCAGGGATTTCAACCTCCCGAATGGACCTCTGACTCTCCAAATAATTGAATCTTAGATCGTTTAAATGCCACCTCCACATTGAGGAAACTTCTCCCAACAGAGGACCTCTGTAGATATAAAAAAAACTGTCATAATTCAAGGAATTTTTACTTCGGTGGAGAGTTCCTGTTTTATAATATTTTGTATGAACTTCATCAGCCACAGAGGGAGTACTTCTAAAGACAAGTCTGTGACTTTTTCTATTGGCTTGGCTCATCATGTTTAGCAGTGTGCATCTAGTATATAGCATAAGGAATCTGTCTACTTTTATATTATAATGTTTATGTTCCCCAGTGCTTCTCTGAAACCTGAATGAGATATCGTGTGCATCCCAAGTGGCACCATGTTCCCTATATAGGGTACATCTTTTCACCAGGGCTCATAAAGGCTCTGGTCAAAATTAGTGATCTATGAAGGGAATATGGTGCCATTTGGGACACATCCATAGAAATACTGCTCATGTTCCAGGTTAGGTTGAGAAGCTGTGGGAAATCTGTTCCAGGTTAGGTTGAGATGCTGTGGGAAATCTGTTCCAGGTTAGGTTGAGATGCTGTGAGTAATCTGTTCCAGGTTAGGTTGAGATGCTGTGGGAAATCTGTTCCAGGTTAGGTTGAGATGCTGTGAGTAATCTGTTCCAGGTTAGGTTGAGATGCTGTGGGAAATCTGTTTCAGGTTAGGTTGAGATGCTGTAGGAAATCTGTTCCAGGTTAGGTTGAGATGCTGTGGGAAATCTGTTCCAGGTTAGGTTGAGATGCTGTGAGTAATCTGTTCCAGGTTAGGTTGAGATGCTGTAGGAAATCTGTTCCAGGTTAGGTTGAGATGCTGTGTGAAATCTGTTCCAGGTTAGGTTGAGATGCTGCGTGAAATCTGTTCCAGGTTAGATTGAGATGCTGTGTGAAATCTGTTCCAGGTTAGGCTGAGATGCTGTGAGTAATCTGTTCCAGGTTAGGTTGAGATGCTGTGTGAAATCTGTTCCAGGTTAGGTTGAGATGATGTGTGAAATCTGTTCAAGGTTAGGTTGAGATGCTGTGTGAAATCTGTTCCAGGTTAGGTTGAGATGCTGTGTGAAATCTGTTCCAGGTTAGGTTGAGATGCTGTGTGAAATCTGTTCCAGGTTAGGTTGAGATACTCTGGGAAATCTGTTCCAGGTTAGGTTGAGATACTCTGGGAAATCTGTTCCAGGTTAGGTTGAGATACTCTGGGAAATCTGTTCCAGGTTAGGTTGAGATGCTGTGTGAAATCTGTTCCAGGTTAGGTTGAGATACTCTGGGAAATCTGTTCCAGGTTAGGTTGAGATGCTGTGGGAAATCTGTTCCAGGTTAGGTTGAGATGCTGTGGGAAATCTGTTACAGGTTAGGTTGAGATACTCTGGGAAATCTGCCATATAAAAGATCTGTACTGCAGGACAATTGTTTAAGGAAGGCGTGACTAGGTATCTAGCATGTCATCTCTGCCATGATTTTTGTGTGTGTGTGACAGGCTAACTAGTGTGTTGCCATTGGCCTAAGCTAATGAACAACTCCTTAATGAGAACTGTGGAAATATATGACACACACACACAGATATACATACACACACACCTAAATATATGACAGAGCAGAGAGAAGGACAGAGACAAGATGATCATTCCTGAAACCATTCAACTTTATAACAGGAGACATATGGGATGCACAGCCAGGTAGTTGTCACCCTGGCATGGGGATACGCATAAAAACGCGCACACACACAGGCAGCAAACCCACCAACCAACTCACCCATGCACGCACGTACACACACGCACAAACACACACCCACTCCTCTCCATGCTCCTCAGTGCCATCGATTGGGAGCTCCAGAGCAGTTAACCTCACTCAGGGGGAGCAGTGTGAGACTTCTTTCCCTGCCACAGTGAACTCCTTCCTGGGTAGGCTGCGGGGAGCGGTGGGGTGAAGGGTGGAGGGGAGGAGGGGGGTGGCTAGCAGCTGCTTTCCTCACTTCATTAATCCCCTGGAGCAGAATGTGAGGGGTGGGGAGGGGGGGTACAGGAGACTAATTACCCCTGTCTGACCCCCACATCGAGAAGAGGTCGCTCTTTCAGAACACACACAGAAGTCTAGAAGAGGTTACTCTTCATCTCTCTTTTCAAGCTCTCTCGCTTTCTCTCTATCTATCTCTCTCTCGCTTTCTCTCTATCTATCTCTCTCTCTCTCTCTCTCTCTCTCTCTCTCTCTATTTTCAAGCTATCTCTCTCGATTCAATTTCAATTTAAGGGTTTTTATTGGCATGGGAAACATCTGTTTACATTGCCAAAGTAAGTGAAATAGATAATAAACAAATACAATGTACAGTAAATATTACACTCACAAAAGTTCCAAAAGAATCCTGTAGTTAATTCAATGTATTTGGAGAATCCAGTGCGTTCTGGTAGTCCTTAATAGTTGATTCTAAGATTACTATTTTTATCATGTATATGTTTTTGCTGTTTGGTTTTTGTTATAGAGCCAAAAAGATGGGAGAAGTGGTTTATCCGTACATCTCCGTTTTGGGTCGATAACTCTTCGAGTTGTTGTTTGTTTAGAGTTTTCCAATTTTCCCAGAAGGGGTTAGATTATATGGATTCTTCAATTACACACCTTCACTATTACGGTGACACATTTTGTCCAGGAAATTGTCTAGTTGGGATTGAATTTGTTGTTGCCTAATTGTTTTTTGGTAGATTTCCACACTATTTTCCTTCCACCTATAGCATTTCTTAATATTTATCAGCTCCTTTGGCTTTGATGCCTCATGATTGAGCAAAGCTCTTTTCAAGTAGAGTGTGATTCTGCTGTGATCTGATAGGGCTGTCAGTGGACTGACTGTGAACACTCTGAGATACTCTGGGTTGAGGTCAGTGATAAAGTGCTACTGCCAAGAGATGACCTGTATGTGTACCTACCATAGGAGTCTCCTCGAAGCCTACCATTGACTATGTACATACCCAGCGTCCGACAGAGCTGCAGGAGTAGTGATCATTTCCTTATTCATTTCCTTATTCATTTCTAGTCAGATGTCAAATATTCTTGATTTTGACTATTTTAATAGAGTGGGTTAGGTCTGCTTTATACCGAATCCCCCTGAGTCACTTCCCTGTTTCACACCTGGTAGTTTGGTGGATGGAACTACCAGCTCTCTCTAACCTAGAGGGTTGCCAGTGGGTCCGTCTCCTCTATACCATGTTTCTTGTAGGATGACAATGTCTGTATTTCCAATTTCTTTGATGAAGTCCAGGTTCCTGCTCTTAAGGCCAAAGGCAGATGACTTCAGAGCTTGTATATTCCAGGATGAGATAGTCAGTATCTCTCTCTCTTTTTCAAGCTCTCTCTCTTTCTCAATTACATTTCTATTCAATTTAAGGGGCTTTATTGGCATGGGTAACATATGTTCTCATTGCTGAAGCAAGTGAAATAGATTATAAACAAAAGTGAAATCAACAATACAAATTAACAGTAAACATTACTCTCACAAAAGTTCCAAAATAATAAACTAAACCCTGAGCAGTCGACGGATAGTGAACTTCTAATTGAACCTGACAACATTGAAAACCATAGATGACTCTGGACCAGTGGAAGTACGATTCGTGGAACAAGTGGATCCACGCCTTTTGGCCGATCCGTTTGTGGTTTCAGGCTGGGTGAAGAAGGAATCGGCTTCTGTCATTTCGGTCAAAGTATCCAGAAGTGGACTTGTGTTGATTTCTGTGTGTCTGCTACCCGGACGGAGAGGGTGCTACGCATTCTGCGACTCAGAATGAGAAATGTTTCTTGCTTTGCTCTCTGGAGCAGATTGCAGCTGAACAGAGTAATAACTGGGGCAATTTTGAGTGTTGAGGAGGATCGACTGAAGTCGAGGATCCCCGGTGTCTTTGATGCATACCGTTTAGTGAGACTGAGGAGACACTGTCTATCCTTCTGTTTGCCGCTTCTTAGCATTTATTACTATGGTCATTAATTGTACCTCACAGATGGAAAGGAAATCTCAGAAGATGTCATTGGTAGTAGCAGCAGCAGAGACGTTTTTGGGTGTCAGACTTGAGTGCAGAAGAACTACAGAGGGTTTTGAGAGAAGGGATTCCAGCGTCCCAGGCCGACGGCCTAGTGCATGATCTGTTAGGGCCAAAGTAGTTGTAAGGGGAGGTAGGGTGTGTTTGGGATAGTGGTATATATACTATATAGGGTTAGATGACCGTACAATTTCCTTTCTGAACTGTGAAAGGGAGCAATACGCAACAAAACGTCTAATCTGCCGGAAAACCACACAAAGAAGAAGATAACATGTGAAATACCACTATGGCCAGTTGTACGGCCTTGTTTCAATTGAGAACAGTGGACTAAATCAGCGCTTCTCAATATTCTTCTCATGGACCCCCAGACACACACCTAATTCAACGTTTCAATATTCTTCTCATGGACCCCCAGACACACACCTAATTCAACGTTTCAATATTCTTCTCATGGACCCCCAGACACACACCTAATTCAACGTTTCAATATTCTTCTCATGGACCCCCAGACACACACCTAATTCAACGTTTCAATATTCTTCTCATGGACCCCCAGACACACACCTAATTCAACGTTTCAATATTCTTCTCATGGACCCCCAGACACACACCTAATTCAACGTTTCAATATTCTTCTCATGGACCCCCAGACACACACCTAATTCAACGTTTCAATATTCTTCTCATGGACCCCCAGACACACACCTAATTCAACGTTTCAATATTCTTCTCATGGACCCCCAGACACACACCTAATTCAACGTTTCAATATTCTTCTCATGGACCCCCAGACACACACCTAATTTAACGTTTCAATATTCTTCTCATGGACCCCCAGACACACACCTAATTCAACGTTTCAATATTCTTCTCATGGACCCCCAGACACACACCTAATTCAACGTTTCAATATTCTTCTCATGGACCCCCAGACACACACCTAATTCAACGTTTCAATATTCTTCTCATGGACCCCCAGACACACACCTAATTCAACGTTTCAATGAACACAATAATAACACCTTTCAAAATGATCTACAAAGAACCTTGAGGAAAGTTTTTTATGGAACCATTCTCCATAACGGTTCTATAAAGAACCATAAAAAAGGGTTCTGTATCACCCCAAAACGGGTTTTAACCATAGCGGAACCCTTTTTTGGTGCTGTATAGAACCTTTTATTAATGGTTCTTTATGGAACCTTAGTAAAGGGTTCTTTATAGCACCATACAGGTTCCGTTTAGAACCTTATGAGCATGGTTCGTTATAGTACCTTCAAAAACAGGGTTCTATAAAGCACCAAAAAGGATTCTGCTATGGTTACAAGCCAAATAACCCTTATTTGGCACTATATAGAACACTTTGTTTTTAGTGTGTATGGTAATAGGTGATTGACATTCCACACGTGGCTAATTGATACTAAAGGAGAAGTGACATGACACTGTGCTGCTGATAGAAATTCCCGCTGTGCCCATAGAAGAAGCAATGTTAATTATATTGTGCATACTGAATGAAGTATAGTAAGCCATTGTGTTTACTGATTGAAACTCCGTTATCAACTATATGACATAACTGCCAGTATCTCGTACAGTAGTTGTCTAAACCAGTAGTTGTCGAAACCAGTAGTTGTAGAAACCAGTTGTTATCTAAACCAGTTGTTGTCTAAACCAGTAGTTGTCTAAACCAGTTGTTGTCTAAACCGGGACATGCCTATGTGTGCTTGCAGTTTTTGTATTTCGTTATGTATTTGTGTGTGTCTGTCTGTCTCTGCCTCTGTCTCTGTCTGTGTCTGTGTCTGTGTGTCTCACCTGCGGGTGACAGAGAGAGGCACAACACATTAAGTGTAACGCCATGGGAGCAGCAGTGTGTTTTCTAGTACCAGGGGATAGTTATATAGTGCCAGATTATATTTTTGTGTGTCTTCCATTGCCAGAGTATATTTCTGTGTGTATTCCAGTGCCATGGGATATTTATGTCTGTATTCCAGTGCCAGAGGATATGAATGTGTGTATTCCAGTGCCAGATTATATTTTTGTGTGTCTTCCATTGCCAGAGTATATTTATGTGTGTATTCCAGTGCCATGGGATATTTATGTCTGTATTCCAGTGCCAGGGGATATGAATGTGTGTATTCCAGTGCCATATTATATTTATGTGTGTATTCCAGTGCCATATGATATTTATGTGTGTATTCCAGTGCCACAGGATATTTATGTGTGTATTCCAGTGCCATGGGATATTTATGTCTGTATTCCAGTGCCAGGGGATATTTATATGTGTATTCCAGTGCCATATTATATTTATGTGTGTATTCCAGTGCCATATGATATTTATGTGTGTATTCCAGTGCCATGGGATATTTATGTCTGTATTCCAGTGCCAGGGGATATTTATATGTGTATTCCAGTGCCATATTATATTTATGTGTGTATTCCAGTGCCATATGATATTTATGTGTGTATTCCAGTGACACAGGATATTTATGTGTGTATTCCAGTGCCATGGGATATTTATGTGTGTATTGTAGTGCCAGGGGATATTTTTTGTGTATTCTAGTGCCATGGGATATTGTTGTGTGTATTCCAGTGCCCGGGGATATTGCTGTGTGTATTGCAGTGCCAAGGGATATTTATATGTGTATTCCAGTGCCAGGGGATATCTCTGTGTGTATTCTAGTGCCAGGGGATATTTATATGTGTATTCCAGTGCCAGGGGATATTTCTGTGTGTATTCTAGTGCCAGGCGATATTGCTGTGTGTATTGCAGTGCCAGGGGATATTTATATGTGTATTCCAGTGCCAGGGGATATGTCTGTGTGTATTCTAGTGCCAGGGGATATTTATATTTGTATTCCAGTGCCAGGGAATATGTTTGGTTTATTCTAGTGCCAAGGGAGAAACAGTGTGTGTGAAAGTGTGTGTGTATGTGCATGTATGTCTGTGTGTGCTTGCGTGTGGGTGCGTCCTGTGCATTATTGTGTGTGTACTCTAGCGACAGGGGACGAGGAGCCATCCCTCATTAGTATCAGCTGTGTACCCAGATGGCAGGACCAGGGTCAGAGATAGGAGGGATGGTGGATGGAGGGATGGGGGATGGACGGGTGGAGAGATGATGAAAGGATCTGCTCCAGGAGTGTGACACCCGCTCCTCTCTCTTCTCCTCCTCTGTGTCATGTGAAGCTGATTCCTTCTCTCCCTGTTCCTGCCTCTCATAGGTGATAGGAAGGCTTTAGTAGGATTTACAGACAGACAGACCAACAGAGCGAGAGAGTGAGAGAGAGAGAGAGAGAGAGGGAGAGACAGAGAGCTGTCCAATCAAAAGTGCTCATTTTCTGTTGCAGAAGTTTAAAAAAAAAGTTTTACGTTGTGTGCCCTAATGAATACGACCCTGGGTTGGAATCTGTCTCCTCTCCTCTGTCTTTGTCTTGGCCAGTGAGTTTGCAGCCCAGCAGCCCAGCCTGCCTCTCACTGCAAAGAGAGAAGAGAAAAGAGAAAGAGAGAGGTAATGAGTGCTTTCACACTTTCACACTTTTACCTTGAAGGCTCACCAAATGTCCGAACGACCAAAACGACCCTCGCACCAATTAGAGCTTGTTCTTCCGCTAGAGTAGCCATTATCAAATCTGACCTTCCAATTATTTCTCTCCATTTCCTGCTGCTTCTGTTACCCTCAATGTGTCCCCACTCAGCTCCAGTGTGAGAGAGATAGAGAGAGAGGAAGAGAGATACAAATTATCCCTCTCTCTTTGTCTCTCACAAAATTGTGACCGACTAGCTCGATTCGGTCTTATGTAGCAAAATTTGAAATGGTGTTTTTTACATTGGGCTAGAAAAAAAATTCAGGGCTAGAAAATTGTGTATCATACACTACAGTTGAGGAACAATGGGAAAGTTTTTCTGCTTAGAAAGTTGATAAACTTGTAACCCCACTCATGAGAAAATGTCCCTTGAATGTTTTGGTAAACCTACTGGAGAGCTTTTCTTTGTCTACACCCATTCAGCATCCTTCACAACCTCTAAAGCGCCACCCATCTCTTTAAGGATTCACATGTAAGGTCATGTGCTAAACAGAGGGTGTACAGGTATGTGCTAAACAACCAAAGATTTGGGAGACCCATGGGGCGGCGCAAATTGGCCCAACGTCGTCCGGGTTAGGGAGGGTTTGGCCGGCCGGGATGTCCTTGTCCGATCGCGCTCTAGCGACTCCTGTGGCGGGCCGGGCGCATGCACGCTGACACGGTCGCCAGGTGTACAGTGTTTCCTCCAGGAAATTGGTGGGGCTGGCTTCCGGGTTAAGTGGGCATTGTGTCAAGAAGCAGTGCGGCTTGGCTGGGTTGTGTTTCGGAGAATGCACGGCTCTCGACCTTCGCCTCTCCCGAGACCTTACAAGTGTTGCAGTGATGGGACAAGACTATAACTACCAATTGGATACCATGAAATTGTGGAGAAAAAGGGGTAAAAAAATGTACAATGTTTTTGTTTGTTTCTAGCTTGTTTGCTAGCTAGCTACCGTTAAGTTAGCTGGTTAGCCAGTTCAAATAAGGACCATATAATAGCTGACAACGTCTTAACTTTTTGTTACAGGAATTAATACAGGAAAATAAACTCACAACAATATCATTATTTACAAGATAATGGCGAGCTAATTACAGAAAATAGCTTACAGTTGTGAATGTGATGAAATAAAAGCAAGGCATTCTACCGGAGAATTTCAGAACTTGGACACTGTCTCATTGACTTAACGATATATCCTAATTTAACTTTGGTGCGTGTCATGTTGTTCTTCAAATTACAGTCTCTGGTAAACACACACTATATCAAATAAAATATATGTTTATTTGTCGCATGCACAGAATACAGAAGGTATAAACGGTACAGTGAAATGGCTACTTACATAGTGGAGTCTTTTGTTTGAACATGTATCTAGCTAGCTAGCTAAACAATGAACCATAATCCCAAATCATAACGTTACTACCATGCAACTAGGTTCAATGTTAGCTAGCTAGCTAATATTAAACTATAACTAGCAATGCAAGCTAGCTAACAGTACTCTTTAACTTGCAAAGAAAACAACTTTCAGAAAAAAAATGGATAGGTATAATATCTGAAAGTGTATCTAGCTAAACTCTTACCAGTATACATGGATGAACACTTCTGCCTCTGTCACGGATCCCATGTTTGCCCTTAGTTTGAAGATGTAATACGGAGACAGGTGTTTCTCTTTTCAACTCCCTCTGAATATTTCCAATCAAATGCCAGCATTTTCTCCATCTCCTTAGCTATTATCCATTGCTACCACTGGGAATTCCACTGATTTCAAAACGTGGTCCTCCAGAAAGTGCATTAGCAAAACTTTTGCTGTTCTTCATATCGTTAAAAAAATACGCATTAGAAAGGATGACCTGCACATACTGAGCAGCTCATGTTATTGATTGCTACATGGCAGACCAATCCGAACTCATGTCTCGGCATGTCCAGCCCATGCATTATCTCAGCCAATCATGGCTAGTGGGAAGGTTCCTGACATTTTCCATGGCTAAACCAACTAGGCTCGTAATTTAACAATTGTATTCGTATTTACAAATGGCATACAAGTTTGTTATTAAAGCACATGAAAGTTCACATGTTCCAGAAAGTATTTCTGCCCCCAAAAAACATTTTGATAAAACATATATGTTTACGTTCAAATGCCTCTCCTGTGAAGAAGTGACAATGACATGCGCCTAGTTTCCTGAAACGAGTCACAATTGTCTGTCCAATTATAGCTTATCATTCATATTTGTATACAAATGTTATTCTATTGCTCCATGTTTCTACTATATTGCGCTGTTAATTTACTGGTCTTTACTGGGCTCTTTCTTGGGAAGAATTCACTGTAATTCAGAAATGTAAAATATCACAAAAGAATGTACTTGCTACAGCACTTTTCTGTTGCAGTAGTGCAGTGCACAACGCTATAGTACATTATGACTCACCAGCTTGTCTGACGTGTATTTCATCACCTGTGTGGTTCCGATATCCTGGGAGACCCTATGAATATCAGAAGATACCTGTTAGCTTCACATCTGTCTATTTTCATTTCACTGTGGGGTGTTTTCCTCTTCCCTGCCTCCTGCCTGTGGTTATCTGGCCCGTTGTTATAGCTACTCCTGATGGTGAGGTTTCTACAACAGCTGCATCATGCCAGAGGCTGCAAATTCACAGCTCTGATACCTGATACCCTCATGGACCCCACAAAAACAATGATCTGCCACCCATATGGGAAGTGTGTAAGGTGGGAGTGAGTAAGTAAGGTGGGAGTGGGTAGGGGGGAATGTAGGGGAATATGTTGTTTTTGATGCTGTGTCCCTGTAGTTTTTGATGCTGTATCCCTGTAGTTTTTGATGCTGTGTCCCTGTAGTTTTTGATGCTGTGTCCTTGTAGTTTTTGATGCTGTGTCCCTGTAGTTTTTGATGCTGTGTCCCTGTAGTTTTTGATGCTGTGTCCCTGTAGTTTTTGATGCTGTGTCCCTGTAGTTTTTGATGCTGTGTTCCTGTAGTTTTTGATGCTGTGTTCCTGTAGTTTTTGATGCTGTGTCCCTGTAGTTTTTGATGCTGTGTTCCTGTAGTTTTTGATGCTGTGTTCCTGTTGTTTTTGATGCTGTGTCCCTGTAGTTTTTGATGCTGTGTCCCTGTAGTTTTTGATGCTGTGTCCCTGTAGTTTTTGATGCTGTGTCCCTGTAGTTTTTGATGCTGTGTCCCTGTAGTTTTTGATGCTGTGTCCCTGTAGTTTTTGATGCTGTGTCCCTGTAGTTGTTGATGCTGTGTCCCTGTAGTTTTTGATGCTGTGTCCCTGTAGTTTTTGATGCTGTGTCCTTGTAGTTTTTGATGCTGTGTCCCTGTAGTTTTTGATGCTGTGTTCCTGTAGTTTTTGATGCTGTGTTCCTGTAGTTTTTGATGCTGTGTTCCTGTAGTTTTTGATGCTGTGTCCCTGTAGTTTTTGTCCCTGTATTCTGTCGTTTTTGCCCCTGTGTGTCTGTTGTGTTTGACCCTGTGTGTGTGTAGTATTTGCCCCTGTGTGTCTGTGGTTGTGCCCCTGTGTGTCTGTAGTTTTTGACCCTGTGTGTCTGTAGTTTTTGACCCTGTGTGTCTGTAGTTTTTGACCCTGTGTGTCTGTAGTTTTGACCTTATTATGCATTTTTGTACCTTTTAGCTAGTTTTGACCAGAGCCATATATTTAGAAAAATAAATCTAAATACATGCCTCTGGTTTTGAATAGTGATAATGTGAGTTATTTAGTAACTAGTAACCAGAATCTGCTATTACATATGATAATGTGAGTTATTTAGTAACAAGTAACCCAAATCTGCTTTTACATGTGATAATGCTAATAGCAATACCAGTCCTTTTTCTCTCTTTAGTTTTCCATAGTTCTATGTCCATGTAGTTTCCACCAGTTATCTCATTGTGTTTTATCACATTAGATTTAATGGCTTCATCACAATTTCCAACAGTTTCAATTTCTCCTTAACGCAGAGCCGGAACAATCTGGTAATTGGCAGGCCTGGCAGGCCCAGCTCTGTCTTAGAAGATTGTAATGGCGTGGAATTAATGCCTGAATATTGCCTTTTAGTCCGCTGATCTCTTTTAAATCTTGTTCAGATGGATATAGTGAGGTCCCAACGCTGTTTCACACCACATTAAAGTTGCCCCTTAAATCAAATGAATGGCCCTGTGCCAACAACCACATAATCTAATCACATAGTTTTGCGTCTTAAAGATCAGCTATTTGAGCCTTATTATTGAATCAGACCACTCAGGGATGACTGTGGTCATATCCTGCTGTTTCTCATAGGGAGGAAGTTGCTATAGTGCCGCTTTGTCATCTTGACTTCTATAGGCTTCTTGTGTGTGGGAGGGTGAGGCTCTAGGTTACTATGCACACTCAGTGAAGCTCACTTCCTCTCCTTGTTGAACCCAGAATGACTCACAGTAAAGACTGTCAAAGAAAACAGTGCTCGAGACATGCTTGTTGTCTGGTATTTAACAGTTATATCAAACTGGAGAGGAGGATCATCGGGGAACACACGCGCGCACAAACTCACACATGTACACACTCACATGCACACACACTGTTCCTTAGGGATGACTGTGATATGAGTCCATGGAGCCAAACAAACAGTCTCTGGAAAAATATTCTCATCCAGCTCTGTCCTATGATACAGACAGGAATGTCGTCTCTCTCCCTATATGGTGTTCTACATTTTGACCAGAGCCCTGTAGGGAATATGGAGCCATTTAGGATGCAACTACTATCAACCCAACCTTGTAAGGCGGTTCCCTAGCCATGTGAAAAATGATGCATATGGATGTTTTTAGCTCAGCTATCATTATTTGTCATTCCCCCCAGATTTGGGTTTGTTTTTCTATACATCTGCCTTATGAATTGTAATGATATATATATATATATATATATATATATATCTGGCACTCCAGGAAGGCGAGAGCAAACGCTAAAACTATTGAAATGTGTTTGAACCCAAGTCTGGTCCAGACTGAGCCCCAGCATCCATCCGTCGACCACAGTCCTCCTGGAGGACCATTTAGGGACTAAATCCACTTCAAGTCTCCGCCACGCACACACACACATTCACTCCCTCAACTCTCAGAGCTCACACATTTAAACTCCCATTTCAGGAGGTTTAGCAGATACAAATTGGCATTGCTAAAAGCACTTCTCGTTGAAAACGTTTATTTCATTTGGTTTTGGGGTTATTGTGTTATTGATGGTATTATATGAAAGTAATCTTTTCTCAAAACTCCTTGTAAGTTGGCCTCGC
>NC_092169.1:35027500-35072500 GCF_045791955.1 Oncorhynchus clarkii lewisi | reverse complement strand
CTTTGTAATTGCAGTAAAATGCTGTGAAATACAAACCCCTCCCCTCACTGAATTTCATTCATTAATGAATTCTTTAATATTACGCTAGCATTTTTATATCTTCATACAGTTTTTACAGTATCATACAGTCAATTGTACGGTATTGTACTGTGTCATTACACAGTACTTGCTTTGATACCGTATTTATATTACAGTAGGTGTACTGTAATTTTAAATAGAGAATTTCAAATGAATAGTAACCCCTTTACAGTGCAGATATAACTCTGTCTGTCTGGTCTGATTGTTACGGTTTTCTTCTATTGAAAGAGAGGAGGACCAAAATGCAGCGTGGTTCATTCGATACATCTTTAATGAAGATGAAACACGAACAATACAAAAACGTAACGTGAAACCCTAACAGCCTATACTGGTGCAAACTAACACAGAGACAGGAACAATCACCCACGAAACACTCAAAGAATATGGCTGCCTAAATATGGTTCCCAATCAGAGACAACGATAAACACCTGCCTCTGATTGAGAACTACTCCAGACAGCCATAGACTATTCTAGATAACCCTACTATATCACAATCCCAATACCTACAAAAAAAACAAGACAAAACACACCACATAATAAACCCATGTCACACCCTGGCCTGACCAAAATAATAAAGAAAACACAAAATACTAAGACCAGGGCGTGACACTGATACAGAGGGGGTGAGAGTCTGAAGGATAAAGGTCTGTCTGCTCCATTTGCAAGTGAACAGAAAGTTTAGTGTGATAAATCAAAATCAAACTGTGGTGTCTCACGGACCACTTTCATGATCATATCAATATAATCTACACTAACATTCAAAAGTTTGGGGTCACTTAGAAATGTCCTTGTTTTTGAAAGAAAAGCAAAAAAAATTGTCCATTAAAATAACATAAAATTGTTCCTCTGTCCATTGTCTGTGTTATTTTGTCAATCTTAATCTTTTATTTTTATTGGCCAGTCTGAGATATGTATTTTTCTTTGTAACTTTGCCTAGAAGGCCAGCATGCCTCTTCATTGTTGACGTTGAGACTGGTGTTTTGCGGGTACTATTTAATGATGGTGCCAGTTGAGGACTTGTGAGGCGTCTGTTCCTTAAACTAGACACTCCAATGTACATGTACATGTTGCTCAGTTGTGCACCAGGGCCTCCCACTCCTCTATTATATTCTGGTTAGAGTCAGTTTGCGCTCTTCTGTGAAGGGAGTAGTACACAGTGTTGTACGAGATCTTCAGTTTCTTGGCAATTTCTCGCATGGAATAGCCTTCATTTCTCAGAACAAGAATAGACTGACGAGTTTCTGGCCATTTTGAGCCATTTTAATCAGATCTACAGTTTTCAGCTGTGCTAACATAATTTCAAAAGGGTTTTCTAATGATCAATTTGCCTTTTAAAATTATAAACCTGGATTAGCTAACACAACATGCCATTGAAGCACAGGATGAGCCTTTGTACGCCTATGTAGGTATTCCATAAAAAATAATCAGTTTCAAGCTACAATAGTCATTAACAATGTCTACACTGTATTTCTGATCAATTTGATGTTATTTTAAAGGACAAAAAAGTTGCTTTTCTTTCAAAAACAAGGACATTTCTAAGTGACCCCAAACTTTTGAATGGTAATGTATATTTTGTGTTTTTTTTCTGTGTAAATATCCTCTCTTGATTGTGTTGAATGGGTTTCAGGAGAGGATTAGAGAAACTGTCTGGTGGTCCTCCATTTCTCCCTCTCTCCTCCCTCTCCTCTCCTCACCTCCAGCTTTTGAATCTGTTCACAATGACCAATGAATCTCATGAAATAGCCCTGGACTGTTTTGAGCTTGCTCTATTTTCAGTCTAGCCTCTTTCTTTTGACTCTATGCTACAGGACTGTTTCGCTAGCACAGATTGGAATATGTTCCGGGATTCATCCGATGGCTTTCAAGAGTTTACCACATCAGTCACCGGCTTCATTAATAAGTGCATTGACGACATCGTCCCCATAGTGACCGTTCCTACATACCCCAACCAGAAGCCATGGATTACAGGCAACATCCGCACTGAGCTAAAGGCTAGAGCTGCCGCTTTCAAGGACCAGGACACTAATCTGGACGCTCATAAGAAATCCTGCTACGACCTCAGACGAGCCATCAAACAGGCAAAGCGTCAATACAGGACAGATCGAATCCTACTATGCCGGCTCTTACACTTGACAGATGTGGCAGGCCTGCAAACTATCACAGATTACAAAGGTAAACCCAGCTGCGAGCTGCCCAGCGGCGCGAGCCTACCAGACAAGCTAAATGCCTTCTATGCTCGCTTCGAGGCAAGCAACACTGAACCATGCATGAAAACACCAGCTGTTCTGGATGACTGTGGGATCTCACTCTCTGTAGCTGATGTGAGTAAAACCTTTAAACAGGTTAACATTCATAAGACCACGGGGCCAGACGGAATACCAGGATGCGTACTGAGAGGACTAGAGGAAACGGATGGGCAAGAACGCCCCCATCCACATGGAACTGGTAGAGCGATTCAAGTTCCTCAGTGTCACACAAACCCACAAAGTTGTGAAGAGGGCACGATAGCACCTCTTCCCCCTCAGGAGGCTAAAAACAGTTAGCATGGGCCCTCAGATCCTCCAAAAAAGTATTCAGCTGCGCCATTGATAGCATTTTTAATGACTGCAGAGATAGGCATTATTTCTGTTACATGTATTTTAAATATGTATTTCAATTACTTCTGAATATTTTGTCATTTGTATTACACTGGGCTGAACTAACAATGTATTTTGTAACAATATACTTTTGAGAGCTGTAATCTGTATTTTCAAAATTCATTTTTTTATAGTGGTATCACAGTCATAGCAAGTAAAATATTTCTGTAACCGTTACTGAGAATTTTAAAATGAAAAATACATATATTTAAATGATCTTTATTGTATTTTGTAATTGTGTTTTGTAATTTTTGCCCATCCTTGACTGGCTGCATCACCGCTTGGTAAGGCAACTGCAAGGCACCCGACCACAAGGCGCTACAGAGGGTGGTGAGCACAGCTTAGTACATCACTGGGGCTGAGCTCCCTGCCATCCAGGACTTCTACACCAGGCGGTGTCAGAGGAAGACCCAACAAATTGTCAAAGACTCCAGCCACCCCAGTCATAGACTATTACTGTATATCTGCTACTGCATGGCAAGCATTACCAGTGCACCATGTCTGGAACCAACAGGACCTTGAACAGCTTCTATCTCAAAGCCATAAGAATGGCTGCGAAATATGTAATCACACACACACACACACACACACTGGAATCTACACACACACTGGCATCTACACACACACTGGAATCTACACACACACACTGGAATCTACACATACACTGGAATATACACACACACTGGAATATATTCACACACTGGAATCTACACACACACACACACACTGGAATATACACACACACTGGAATACACACACACACACTGGAATCTACACACACACACTGGAATCTGCACACACACTGGAATCTACACACACACTGTAATCTACACACACACTGGAATCTACACACACACTGGAATCTACACACACACACTGAAATATATACACACACTGGACTCTACACACACACTGGACTCTACACACACACTGGACTCTACACACACACACACTGGACTCTACACACACACACACACACACACACTGGAATCTACACACACACACACACACACTGGAATCGACACACACACTGGACTCTATGCACATACTGGACTCTATACACACACTGGACTCTACACACACCCTCAACTCTACACACACACACACACACAATGGACTCTACACACACACACACACACACACACACACACACTGGAATCTACACACACACTGGACTCTACACACACACTGGAATCTACACACACACTGGAATCTACACACACACTGGAATCTACACACACACTGGACTTTACTCACACACTTACACTGACACCCCAACACACACAGACACACGCACACACACAGAGACTACATACGCCCACACACACACACACACACTCACACACAAAAACACACACTTTTACAGTCACCACACACGGTGGCTACAGCTGTCTTTTATCTATCCTGTTGTCTAGTCACTTTAACCCTGCCTTTATGTACTGTACATAGCTATTTCAATGACCTTGTACCCCTGCACATTGACTTGCTACTGGTACTCCCTGTATATATTATTGTTATTCACTGTGTATTTATTGCCTATGGCACACATTTATTTATTTTTTACTCTACATTGTTGGAAAATAACCCGTAAGTTATGCATTTCATTGTTAGTCTACACCTGTTGTTTACGAAGCACGTGACAAATGAAATGGGATTTGATTTGACTTACTCGCCTTGAACCTTTTTGCTCGTTGGGGAGCATAGGTAATTCACAACTTCCTCCATGGTGTCCGGTGTTGACTGTTTTTCTCCAGGTTACCCAATCCAGCCCCATTTCCTGCAGCTTTGCCAGCTTGGAACATGCTCCAATTTTGGTGATGTGTTTGGTCCTGACAAGGGGGGTCAGCTGAGCAACTTCCTTTCGGCATTTATTGCATCATTCTTGTCCGGAGAGAGACACCTTCTTGTTAGAAACCTTGTTGTAGTTTCTTTGTGAATGTTTCTAGAATCGGTAGTATCCACTAAGCGGGTGAATGGTCCACCTAGCTTTACCAAAGCCCCGTTAGTGAGCGTGTTTCCAGGTGGATCCAGACATGACTTCATGGTAACCGTAACAACCACCGTACTTCGCCCTGTCTGGCAATCCACTACTTGAACATACTTTTTTGATTTATTTTTTTACCCAGTTGATAATAACAAGTATTTTTTATACAAATACAAATACACATTTATGACAGTTATTTAATAAATGCCATGTTGTACTTTTCACCGTCATACCGTCATTCATACAAATGGTCTAATTGACAAATAATAGTCTAATCAAGACAATATCAGGCCCAAAAAGCTGATTTGATTTGTACATTTAGCATAAAATAGCACTGCAGGTGCGTTTCTAACTATTTCTATGTTCTGAAAGCATGAATGTGATGTTTTCTCTCATTCATTTCAATGCCATTGACCTTTTCAATCTGAGCTGAAATGAGCAACTTCCCGTGCAGTGGCAACTCTAGCTTGTGTCCCAAGTGGCACCCTATTCCCTATGTAGTGCATTGCTTTTGACCAAAGCCCAATGGGATATATAAATAGGGAATAGAGTGCCATTTGGGACACAACCTACATTTCCCAATGCACAGGAAGTGGCTTGTTTCAGCTGAAATCTCTCCTCTAAAAGGTGAAGTGGGTCTTACGAAACTCTAGTTAACAGCATCGCAACGGAAGTCTGTCACGCTGACACTGAATAGGACACTATGCTACAGACAGTGTGTGTATGAGAGAGAAAGAAAGCATATGTGTGTTTGAGAAAGAGAGAAAGACGAGGGAAGTGGCAACTTGAATAGCATGAGTCCTTTTCACAGAATGATATCCTATTTCATATTATGGAGAAAGCCATACTTCCTAATGTCATATGCTAAGTGACATACAAAGTCTCAGAACTGCTCAGTAAATGTATGTAAATCACCCTGGTCATTCACTTTTTGATGGCTTTGGTGCCGCGGGGACATGATGGCTTTATAACAGCAACGGCAGCAGCGTTGGCAAATTAAAATATCACATCTGTATATTCTGATATCTCTCCAACTGACAGTACACAAAACACAATAATAATCTTCATAATAACTCCTTCATAAAACCTTTTTTCTAATAACTCCTTCAAAATAACTCCTTCATAATAACTCCTTCATAATAACTCCTTCATAATAACTTATTCATAATAACTCCTTCATAATATCTCCTTCATAATAACGTCTTCATAATAACTCCTTCATAATATCTCATTCATAATAACTCATTCATAATAACTTATTCATAATAACTCCTTCATAATATCTCCTTCATAATAACTCCTTCATAATAACTCATTCATAATAACTCATTCATAATAACTTATTCATAATAACTCCTTCATAATATCTCCTTCATAATAACGTCTTCATAATAACTCCTTCATAATAACTCCTTCATAATAACTCATTCATAATAACGTATTCATAATAACTCCTTCATAATATCTCCTTCATAATAACGTCTTCATAATAACTCCTTCATAATATCTCCTTCAAAATAACTCCTTCATAATAACTCCTTCATAATAACTTCTTCATAATAACTCCTTCATTATATCTCCTTCATAATAACTTATTCATAATAACTCCTTCATAATAACTTCTTCATAATAACTCCTTCATTATATCTCCTTCATGATAACTTATTCATAATAACTCCTTCATAATATCTCATTCATAATAACTCCTTCATAATAACTACTTCATAAAACCTTTTTTCTAATAACTCCTTCAAAAGAACTCCTTCATAATAACTCCTTCATAATAACTTCTTCATAATATCTCCTTCATAAAAATGTTTTTCTAATAACTCCTTCATAATAACGCCTTCATAATATCTCCTTCATAAAAATGTTTTTCTAATAACTCCTTCATAATAACGCCTTCATAAAACTCCTTCAAAATAACTCCTTCATAATAACTCCTTCATAATAACTCCTTCATAATAACTCCTTCATTATATCTCCTTCATAATAACTTATTCATAATAACTCCTTCATAATAACTCCTTCAAAATAACTCCTTCATAATAACTCCTTCATAATAACTCCTTCATAATATCTCCTTCATAAAAATGTTTTTCTAATAACTCCTTCATAATAACGCCTTCATAATAACTCCTTCAAAATAACTCCTTCATAATAACTCCTTCATAATAACTTATTCATAATATCTCCTTCATAATAACTCCTTCATAATAACACCTTCATAATAACTACTTAATAATAACTCCTTCATATGAACTCCACAATAACTCCTTCATAATAACTTCTTCACAATAACTACTTAATAATAACTCCTTCATAATAACTCCTTCATAATAACTTATTCATAATATCTCCTTCATAATAACTCCTTCATAATAACACCTTCATAATAACTACTTAATAATAACTCCTTCATATGAACTCCACAATAACTCCTTCATAATAACTTCTTCACAATAACTACTTAATAATAACTCCTTCAAAATAACTCCTTCCTAATAACTACTTCATAATAACTACTTCATAATAACTACTTCATAATAACTCCTTCCTAATAACTACTTCATAATAACTACTTCATAATAACTTCTTCATAATAACTACTTAATAATAACTCCTTCATAATAACTACTTCTGTCTTAGCCTTCTGTGCACTTCCTCACTTAACTGTTTTAACACTAGGTGTCCGTCCCAAATGGCTCCTTATTTCCAATGTAGTGCACTTATTTTGACCAATGCCCACAGAGTTTTGGTTAAAAGTAGTGCACTATAGGGACACAAACTAAGACATTTGGGACACAAGCTAAGACCTTCTCCTCAGACCCTGACTCTCATTATTAGAGTAATTGCTTTCTACCCACTACCCATGTTACGGTGTTCGTCCCAAATGGCACCCTATTCCCTTTATAGTGCACAACTTATGACCAGTATAGGGTACTATATAGGGAATAGGGTGCTATTTGGGACATACACTCTGTGTGTTGGCAGAGTTATTTTTGTATTTATTTAAATTTGTTGTATATTTCCAGCATGCTCTTATACAGTGTTGTATCTGTGCAATTTACTTATGAGGCATTTTCTTCACAGTCAGTGATCCCAGTCAGTGTTGAAATGAAGATACATATGTATTTACTTTGGCTTTAGGCCTCTCTGAATTGTTGTACTATATATTTTTATTTGTTACATGATTATATCTGGTTTCCATCTGAACACCAAATTGAAAATAATGTCATTAACACTTTCCTCTTCATTGGATGATGAGCTTTTTTTCTGGAAATGTCAACGAGTTTTACACGTTTAGCATGATCTGTGCTCTAACCCTACACTCTAAAAAATATGAAGTAAAACAACCCAATTTGGGCTATTTGGTAACCCATCCAGTTGGGTTGGGTGAATAACCCAACAAGTTAGATTTTTGGGAGTACCCAAACATGGCTTATTTTAACCATCAGTTGTGTATTTTTTACTCTTATGCTGGGTTGACCTAGCAGTTAAAAATAGTTGACCTATTTTTTATACTTAACATTTATTTAACCTTTTTGGGATAGGGGGCATCATTTTCACTATTGGATGAGTAGCGTGCCCAGAGTGAACTGCCTCCTACTCTGTCCCAGATGCTAATATATGCATATTATTATTAGTATTGGATAGAAAACACTCAGAAGTTTCTAAAACTGTTTGAATGATGTCTGTGAGTATAACATAACTCATATGGCAGATGAAAACCTGAGAAAAATCCAACCAGGAAGTGAGACATCTGAGGTTTGTAATTTTTCAAAGCTTGGCATACCGAATACACATTGAGATATGGATGAGGTTGCATGTTCGAGGGCTTCCACTAGATGTCAACCGTCTTTAGAAACTGGTTTGAGGATTCTACTATAAAGGAGGGGCTCATAGACCTCTTTGAGTCAGTGGTCTGGCAGAGAGCCTTGGTCTCATGATGCGCGCTCCCGACAGAGTTACCTCTCGTTCCAGTGCTTTTCTGAAGACAAAGACATTCTCTGGTTGGAACATTATTGATGTTTTATGTTAAAAACATCCTAAACATTGATTCCATACATCGTTTGACATGTTTCTAAAGGACTGTAACGGAACTTTTTGAGTTTTTGTCTGGACGAAATGCTCACGCCTCATGAAGATGGATTACTGGACTGAACACGCTAACAACAAGTGGCTATTTGGACATAAATTATGGAACAAATCAGTCATTTATTGTCGAACTGGGATTCCTGGAAGTGCCTACTGATGACGATCATCAGAGATAAGTTAATATTTATGGTGTTGTTTCTAACTTTTTTGATTCCAAAATGGCGGATATTCCTCTGGCTGTTTTGGGTTCTGAGCGCCGTTCTCAGATTATGCTTTTTCTGTAAGGATTTTTTGAAATCTGACACAGCGGTTGCATTAAGGAGAAGTCTATCTTTAATTCTGTGAATAACACTTGTATCTTTTATCAATGTTTATTATGAGTATTTCTGCAAAATCACCGGATGTTTTGGAATCAAAACATTACTACACGTAACGCGCCAATGTAAACTGAGATTTTTGGATATAAATATGCACATTATCGAACAAAACTTACATGTATTGTGTAACATGATGTCCTATGGGTGTCACCTGATGAAGATCATCAAAGGTTAGTGATGTGTTTTTTTGACTTGGCTCTGAACTAACATAATCATATGTTGTGCTTTAGCTGTAAAGCATTTTTGAAATTGGACACGATGGGTAGATTAACAAGATGTTTATCTTTCATTTGCTGTATTGGACTTGTTAATGTGTGAAAGTTCCATATTTAAAAAAAATATTTTTGAATTTTGTGCGCTGCCTTTTCAGCGGAATGTTGTCGAGGCGGAACCCCTGTGCTAGAAAGGTTCGGGTAGGCTAGTTGAGAACAAGTTCTCATTTACAACTGCGACCTGGCCAAGATAAAGCAAAGCAGTTCGACACATACAACAACACAGAGTTATACATGGATTAAACAAGCATACAGTCAATAATACAGTAGAAAAAAATAAGTCTATATACAGTGTGTGCAAATGAGGTAAGATAAGGGAGGTAAGGCAATAATTAGGCCATGGTGGCGAAGTAATTACAATATAGCAATTAAACACTGGAGTGGTAGATGTGCAGAAGATGACTGTGCAAGTAGAGATACTGGGTGCAAAGGAGCAAGATGAATAAATAAATACAGTATGGGGATGAGGTATTTGGATGGTGTATTTACAGATAGGCTATGTACAGGTGCAGTAATTTGTTAGCTGCTCTGACAGCTGGTGCTTAAAGCTAGTGAGGGAGATATGAGTCTCCAGCTTCAGTGATTTTTGCCGTTCGTTCCAGTCATTGGCAGCAGAGGACTGGAAGGAAAGGCGGCCAAAGGAGGAATTGGCTTTGGGGGTGACCAGTGAGATGTACCTGCTGGAGCGCGTGCTACGGGTGGGTGCTGCTATGGTGACCAGTGAGCTGAGATAAGGCGGGGCTTTACCTAGCAAAGACTTGTAGATGATCTGGAACCAGTGGGTTTGGCGACGAGTATGAAGCGAGGGCCAGCCAACGAGAGTGTACAGGTCGCAGTGGTGGGTAGTATATGGGGCTTTGGTGACCCAATGCCTATAAACCAGCAGTTGGGTCAACCAAACAACCCAGCATTTTTTAGAGTGTATGTTTCACAGCATTGTGTTTTAGGTGTTTGTGTGTGCGTGTGAGCTTACACTTGTTCCCACATCCATATTTATCCTCAAATCTCCTGGCGATAGCTCTAAGTTCATCCTTCTCTCTGTTTTCCTGCTCAATTGTGTTTGGTACATCTTTGTCTGAAATGCTCTTCGTTTATAAACACGTTCAGGGTAGTAGAACTCAGGACACCTGGTCTGGTTCAAACAGCGTCAGGACAAAGCGTTCTGTCTTAACCAGTTTGGTTGGACTACCCTGATAAGAACGCTATTAGCTCGCGCTAACTAGCTAGCCATTTCACTTCAGTTACACCAGCCTCATCTCGGGAGTTGATAGGCTTGAAGTCATAAACAGCGCAATGCTTGACGCACAACGAAGAGTGTTTGAATGAATGTTTACGCGCCTGCTTCTGCCTACCACTGCTCAGTCAAATACTTAGATACTTGTATGCTTGTATGCTCAGTCAGATTATATGCAACGCAGGACACGCTAGATAATATCTAGTAATATCAATAACCATGTGTAGTTAACTAGTGATTATGATTGATTGATTGTTTTTTATAAGATAAGTTTAATGCTAGCTAGCAACTTACCTTGGCTTACTGCATTCGAGTAACAGGCAGTCCTTGTGGAGTGCAACGAGAGAGAAGCAGGTCGTTATAGCGTTGCACTAGTTAACTGTAAGGTTGCAAGATTGGATCCCCGGAGCTGACAAGGTGAACATCTGTTGTTCTGCCCCTGAACGAGGCAGTTAACCCACCGTTCCCAGGCCGTCATTGAAAATAAGGATGTGTTCTGACTTGCCTAGTTAAATAAAGGTGTAAAAAAAATTGGGGCCAAATCAGTGCCCAAAAATACAGATTTCCGATTGTTATGAAAACTTGAAATCGGCCCTAATTAATCGGCCATTCCGATTAATTGATCGACCTCTACCCTGTATTCTAGACATGTTTAGTTTAACAAGTAGCTTCAATCACCCTGTCTTTGTCTTCTCTCTCACAATGTTAGAGTACACTCTACAAAAATGCTGGGTTGTATGGTTGACCAAACTGCTGGTTTGCAGGCTGTTGGTTTTTTTTCTTTAAAAAGAGCAAAATTGGGTTGTTGATGCTGGGTTGTTGAGATTTGAACCAGTGGGTCATCTTCGACCCTTCACGACATCCTGTTCATGGCCCTTGTAATGTTTCCTGTCAGGAATAATAATTGGTGACATAAATAAGTTACAGTAGGTAGAACAGCATATTTCCATTTCAATATCCCTTTGCCTATTTCATAACCAGATTCCAAGGAGCGTGTTAAGCTTGTAGAGGTCCTCTATTCTTTGAGAGTGAGCAGGCCTGCTTTCCAAATGGCACCCTATTCATTATATAGTGCTCTACTTTTGACCAGTGCCCATAGTGTGTGTTTGTGTGTGCATTTCCGTGAGCATGTGTGTGTCTTGGTCTACCCATTATTCAGGGACAAGGTGGGGAAGTGAGGTAGGATAAGACACAATATACTGGGTAGCCAACCCTCCTCCTCCCCCTGACCTTACTCTAAAATGGCTTTTCCACTACTCTCATAAGTTGCATCCCAAATGGCACCCTATTCCCTTTATAGTGCACTCATTTTGACCAGAGCCCTATGGGCCACAGTTGAAATAGGGAATAGAGTGGCATTTGGGACTATAAAAGCCATTGTGCTGCATTTTAAAAGAATAATAGAATGGCTATTGCCTCCTTGTTCTCCCTCCCAGAAACCATTTCATCTTTGTAATTCCATCCGTGGCGACTGGGGCCACTTTGAAGGTGACTGCTGTGACTTCAATTCACAGCAACTTTTCTTTTCACATTGCCTCTCCAATGCACCTATAGGATTAATAAAATGCTGCGTTACACAATTGCGTCTGGTTGCGGGCTGTGAGGAGAGTGAACTGTGTCGTACAGTCTCAAATGGCCTATATGGTGCAGGGTTCTGGTCAAGGGTAGTTCACTGCATATGGAATAGGGTGCCATTTAGCCACATAGTCCCTTTACCCCTACCTACATGTACATATTACCTCAATTACCTCAACTAACTCGTACCCCTGCACATTGACTCGGTACATATAGCCTCTTAGTTGTTATTTTATTGTGTTACTATTTTTTCTTTAGTTTATTTAGCACATTTTTCTTACTTACTTTTAAAAAAACGCTGCATTGTTGGTTAATGGCTCATAAGTAAGAATTTCACGGTAAGATCTATCTACACCCGGGACGCTTATAGGAGCTGTCTCCTATCACTGTTCTTCACAGTATTTCTCCATAACTCTCTCGCTGTCTCTCTCTTTCTTTGGATTTCTCTGTATACACTGTGTAATCTCTGCTACTGTAGATGTATTTTCTTCCTGCCCACGGCATGGCGAAGACCTAGGGATTACAAACCAAAAGCAAATTGTCCTTGATTGGCTCCCATTAGATTGTGTTAAAAACAAACACTCACATTGGGGCTTTGGCCCAGAGGCACAGCAATAACGATAAGGACAATGCCAGTCTGTAGAGAGAGAAACACATTTTAGTCAGTAATTACTGAAACGCAGAGAGAGAGACGTCACATCACAGGGCTTTGTTCAGTTTACCCAAGCTCTTAGAGTGGAATGATCTGAGACAAAGCTGGATTCACTACTGGAATGAAAACAAAGTGGATAGTGGCTGTGGGACTTATCCACGCCATGGTTCGGCTCACTGACAACGCCTGCCTGGTTGACAGTTCTATCAGATACAGGACGGGGTTTCATAGAAATAGAATTACTAGATTGTACATTTTACTGGGTGAAAGCACAGCTGCTATGGGTCTTTGCCACACCTCACTGAGTAGATAAGGTCCATCTGGGAGACAGTATCTCCAGGTACAGGTGAGGGATTCATAGAAATAGACTTAATAGGCCAGCCCACAAAAGGACTCTCTATCTATATGCATAGTCACTTTACCCCTACCTTTATGTACAAATGACCTTGACTAACCTGTACCCCCGCACATTGACTTGTTACCGGTACCCCTGTATATAGCCACGGTATTGTTACTTTTATTTTATTTTTTACTTTAGTTTGTTTAGTAAATATTTTCTTAACTATATTTCCTGAACTGTATTTGTATTTTGTATTTGTATTTATTATGGATCCCCATTAGTTATTTCGAAGGCAGCAGCTACTCTTCCTGGGGTCCAGCAAAATGAAGGCAGTTTATACAATTTAAAAAACATTACAATCCATTCAGACTGTGTGCCCTCAGGCCGCTACTCCACCACTACCACATATATACAGTACAAAATCTGTGTGTATGTGTGTGCATAGTGCATTGTTGGTTAAGGGCTTGTAAGTAATCAGGACTGTCCCAAAGGACTCCAGACTCAGGGCAGTCCCTCAGGAGTCAAGACTCGGGACTGTCCCAAAGAACTCATGACAGTCCCTCAGAACTCAGGACAGTCCCAATGGACTGAGGACAGTCCTTCAGAACTCAGAACAATCCCAATGGACTCAGGACAGCCCCTCAGAACTCAGGACAGTCCCTCAGAACGCAGGACAGTCCCAAATGACTCCAGACTCAGGACAGTCCCTCAGGAGTAAAGACTTGGGACTGTCCCAAAGAACTCATGACAGTCCCTCAGAACTCAGGACAGTCCCTCAGAACTCAGGACAGTCCCAAAGGACTCCAGACTCAGGACAGTCCCTCAGGAGTCAAGACTCAGGACTGTCCCAAAGGACTCAGGACAGTCCCAAAGGACTCCAGACTCAGGACAGTCCCTCAGGAGTCAAGACTCAGGACTGTCCCAAAGGACTCAGGACAGTCCCAAAGGACTCCAGACTCAGGACAGTCCCTCAGGACTGTTTTTCTTTCTTTTCTTCGTAAGTAGCACAGTCCGGTCTGTTTATATACCCCTAGCTTTGGAAGAGAAAACACAAATCCGAACACGCGCACACACTAATGCACACAGCGATGATAATGAACACTGAATAATAACCATGGGTGAAGCCTTCTCTGTGTGTGTGTGTGTGTGTGTGTGTGTGTGTGTGTGTGTGTGTGTGTGTGTGTGTGTGTGTGTGTGTGTGTGTGTGCACGTGCGCATGGCCTCCTGGACTCACTGAGGTGGATAAAAATGTCATAAAAATATCCTTAGAAATTGTTTGAGTTTTGAGGATTTTAATGTTTTAATGCAGTGACTGCTCTCCCTCCCTCTTTCACTCTCTCAGCAACTACCTCACCACATATGACCAAATGTCCCTCTGCTACTGTATCTGAAACATTAAACAATGTGTCTTTTAAAAGGTTTTCACAACAAGACCGGTACATACACACACCCTGACCGTAAACAGCCCCCCCCATTCATTCCATCCCACCTAACCCCTAAACTTGTCCCCACGAGGGAGAATTTTCCTTGTTTTACTACCCTTGTGCGGACTTTGGGGAATTTTAGGTTGCCCACAAGGGTAGAAGAAACAACCCACACCACACATACACACACACACACACACACACACACAAAGCGTGATTGATGAGCTTTTGATAAGAATTTTGAATGAGACACTTTCATTACTGGCTGTCGAAGTGCATCCTGCTAGTGGCACGAAAGAGCCATGGGTTTTGTGTGTGTGTGTGTATGTGTATATGTTTGTGTGTGTGTGTGTGTGTGTGTGTGTGTGTGTGTGTGTGTGTTCTTGGGGGCCTGCATGCATACTTGTGTGTCTGTGTGTGAATGTGTGTGTGTGTGTGGAGAGAGAGATTTTCCCTGTTGTATATCTATTGAGTCTTTTAATTACAGCTCTCATTAGAACACCACACACACACACACCTAGGGCCCTGGAGACCTGATTCACAGAACTGACTGTTCAGAGCCTGGAGACCTGGATACCTGATTCATAGGACTGACTGCACAGAGCCTGGGTACCTGGATGCCTGATTCATTCGACTGACTGTACAGAGCCTGGGGACCTGAATACCTAATTCACTGCTCAAATCAAAATCACTGCTTTCAAATAAAAATCCTGATCACCATTGCTGCATTTGAAATGGCACCGTATTTGACCAGACCCCTATGTGCCTATGTGAACAGTAGTGCACTATATAGGGAATAGGGTGCCATTTCAGACACACCCCATGGCTAAGCTCTCTAGGCCCCCCTACTAACTGCCTGATGTTCTGTCCTATACAGACACGAGTATCCAGGAACCCAGTCAGAAATAATCTCCCCTTCACTCACACTGAATGAAACCATTTGTCTGAATATGCTACACGTCGGAGTGTGGATGAAGATGGTGAATAGATGTGTGGTGAATAGACTTATATCACCTCATAGAACCAGGAAACAGCCAGGTGTTCAGATGAGTTTAGCTGTGAAAAGGCTTTCAGGGAAACGACAGCTTTAAAAAAAGAAATTGAGTAAATTATACATCTCTTTAAACACCCACACCAGTAGAAATCCTATTTTTTTGAGCTGAAAGACCATGTCCAGTTTACCCATGATGTTGCACAACGATGTATGTCAAAAAGTCATAGTTTTAGTTAAAGTTCGATATATTTGGGCTTGAAGTGCCAAATCCAAATGTGTGACTTTGGATGTTTCCGTGAGTTTTACGAGTCTTTTCCTATGTGATGACGTGCAAATTATTTTCAGCCTGGGTTTTATTTAAATGTTACAACCCACCAGCATGGCAATGTTTATTAGTCAGAAACACCTGCTGCAAAGTCGTCTAAAAGCCAAACAGCTTTCCTCTGTAGCCTACACTTGGGTTTCCACTAGATAAAACAAATTCATGAAAATAGAAATGAGCTTTTTGGTTTTAATTTAAGGTTAGGGTCCGGGTTAGGCTAAGATTAGAATTGTGGTTAGGGTTATGGTGACAGGTAGGTTTAAAATCTGATTTTAAGCTGTCAGTTTTAAGTACCCTCTTTGCTGTTATTTCTCTGCTACACCACAACGTTCCCACCCTCAATTCCTGAATATGTATTTGCAGCCTGCGCCAGTCTTCGAGATGGAACCTCAAATCAAATACATTTTTATTGGTCACATACACATGGTTAGTAGATGTTATTGTGAGTGCAGCAAAATGCTTGTGCTTCTAGTTCTGAAAGTGCAGCAATATCTAACATGTAATATAACAATTCCACAGCAACTATCTAATACACACACATTTAAGTAAAGGAATGGAATAAGAATATATACATAAATATATGGATGAGCAATGACAGAGCGGCATAGGCAAGATGCAATAGATGGTATAAAATACAGTATGAGATGGGTAATGCAATATTATTAAAGTGACTAGTGATCCATTTATTAAAGTGGCCAATGATATCAAGTCTGTATGTAGGAAGCAGCCTCTCTGTGTTAGTGATGGCTGTTTAACAGTCTGATGACCTTGAGATAGAAGCTGTTTTTCAGTCTCTCGGTCCCAGCTCTGATGCACCTGTACTGACCTCACCTTCTGGATGGTAGTGGGGTGAACAGGCAGCGTCTCAGATGGTGTTGTCCTTGAGGATCTTTTTGGCCTTCCTGTGTCATCGGGTGCTGTAGGTGTCCTGGAGGGCAGGTACTTTGCCCCCAGTGATACGTTGTGCAGACCGCACCACCCTCTGGAGAGCCTTACGGTTGTGGGCGCTGCAATTGCCGTACCAGGCGGTGCTCTCAACTGTGCATCTGTAAATGTTTGTGAGGGTTTTGGGTGCTCTCCTATCGATGTGGATAGGGAGGTGCTCCCTCTTCTGTTTCCTGAAGTCCATTATCATCTCCTTTGATTTGTTGACGTTGAGTGAGAGGTTGTTTTGCTAACACCACACTCCGAGTGCCCTCACCTCCTCCCTGTAGGCTGTCTCGTTGTTGCTGGTAATCAAGCCTACTACTGTTGTGTTGTCTTCAAACTTGATGAACCTAAACGAGAATTTCCGCTCTAGGACATGAATTATTCTGTAGGTGTGGCAACTTCCTCTGAGGTGGGACTTTAATGTGGATACGTAGTAACCAAATCCCTCTTATATCATCAAATTCAATCAATCAGTCCAATGTATTTTCTAAAGCCATTTTTGCATCAGCAGTTGTCACAAAGTGCTTTACAGAAACCCAGCCTAAAACTCCAAAGAGCAAGCAATCCACAGGCAGAAACCCAGCCTAAAACACCAAACAACAAGCAATCCACAGGCAGAAACCCAGCCTAAAACTACAAACAACAAGCAATCCACAGGCAGAAACCCAGCCTAAAACTCGAAAGAGCAAGCAATCCACAGGCAGAAGCACAGTGGCTAATGCAAACTCAGTAGAAGGCAGGAACCTAGGAAGAAACCAAGAGAGGAACCAGGCTCTGAGGGTTGGCCAGTCCTCATCTGCCTGTACCAGGTGGAGATTTAAAGCCCATAAATATCCAATGCATCCGTTTTTATCTCAAATCAATTCTGGTTAACAATTAAGTAAAGTAGCTTACTCGTTTTCAATTAACATGGTCAAAAAGAAAGCCAAAGAGCAGTTTTTCAAACAATATTTTTTCTAGGACTGTCTGAGAGTGGTCTGAGTAGGGAGCAGAAAACTGAAAAACATCTGTTTTTTGCAGAGAGGTTTAGAACTCTTTCTTTATTGGTCTATTAACTAATTTACCATATGATGATGTCACTAGGCAGGCCAAAACAGGCAGTCTTTTCAAACAGCTCTTACACTAAAATGTCATTATCATAACTTTCACAATTTCACAGTATTATTCCAACCTCATAGTGTGAAAAAAAATGTATGTATATAAAAAAACACAGACAAAACAAGTTTTTGCATGCACTAGGCCTGTAAGCATATGCCATTTATTTCCTTAGTGGTATGATGATAGTGGGAAGGAATAGAGAGATCTTTAGTCAAGTATTTTCAAATACACTCTGAGAGCTTGGGACTATAAGGTTCTATCTGCATTTTTGTCAAGATTGAGTTATTGATATAGCCTTGTTCAGTTCAATATTCTCTGACTATAGAGTTCTCTAAATTCCCCAATTAATGTTGTTAAGTTCAAAATAATACAATATAAATATTGCTGACCCCATTCAAACCATCGAGGGATCTGAACTTTAAAACTTTTTGTCTGCACCCATTCATCATCGTTCACACCCTCTTAAGCTTTAGCCCCACCCATCTCCTTTCGTTCACGGACGCTCTTGCCGATGACGCTCTTGCCGATGACGCTCTGGCCGATGATTTGATGATTTGTTTACCTCTGGATAACATGAAAACAACCTAAACAGCTCTACTGGCAACAATTTCATTAATCTTTTTTGCCGACTTTTACTGACAACGGCCATATTCAACGGGTGTTGTGCATTCGTAATTTGCCCTCTGGCATACTCAGACTGAATTTACGAATGCATCCGAAATGGTTACTTGCATAGTGGAGTCTTTTGTTAAGACATGTAGCTAGCTAGGTAAACAATGTGTAAGATCATACAGGTCACGTAACGTAAGCTAGCGAGCCAGCCAGCTAACATTAACTAGTTAAACAACAATGAATATAGTGCCACATCATGTCGTTACTACCCTGCATGAATCTGCTGGGAGCTAACCAACCAGGTTCAATGTTAGCTAGCTAACATTAGGCTGTAACTAGCCAAGCAAATGGCTCTGGGATACGAATAATAACATCATACACATAATATTAGCTAGGGAGCCAGCCAACTAAAGTTAGCTAGTTAAACAACAATGAACATAGTGCCAACTCATGATGTTACTACACCTTGCATGAATCTGCTGTTAGTGGTAGCTAACCAACCAGGTTCAATGTTAGCTAGCTTACATTAGGCTCTAACTAGTAACACACACGGCTCTGAGATACAAATAATATCATCATACACATAACGTTAGCTAGCAAGCCAGCCAGCTAGCTAACATTAAGCTCTAACTAGCAAAGCAAACGACTCTGGGATACGAATAATACCATCATACTCTAAAGTTAGCTAGGGAGCCAGCCAGCTAACGTCAGCTAGCTAGCTAACAGCTAGCTAACACAATTATAAATGTGTAATATCTGAAAATGTAGCTAGAATAGACTGACGAGTTTCAGAAGAAAGTGCTTTGTTTCTGGCCATTTTGAGCCTGTAATCGAACCCACAAATGCTGATGCTCCAAATACTCAGCTTATCTAAAAAAAAAGCCTGTTTTATTGCTTCTTTAATTAAGACAACAGTTTTCAGCTGTGCTAACATAATTGCAAAAGGGTTTTCTAATGATCTATTAGCCTTTTAAAATGATAAACTTGGATTAGCTAACACAACGTGCCATTGGAACACAGGAGTGATGGTTTCTGATAATGGGCCTCTGTACGCCTATGTAGATATTTTTGGTTACTGGCCAACACTCTCTCTTTTCCTCATTTCTAAGTAATCCCAAACTTTTGAACGATGGTATATATTATTTATATAAACTGTGGCTGGAAACAGAGTAATGAGCAAATGATCATGACAGCTAATAGTGCTTAATGTTTCCCACCCAATTTTTACCAATCTACTGTTTGGATGTTTGCCCTCTACGTCAATCCCTCACAAAACACAGACCCTGTTTGCTTCTAAAAAAGTCATTTGGGGATCAAGATACCGTCTCTCTTTTCCTTAGTGTCTCCATGGTAACATTTTATGAGGATGAATCATAGCTGATACCCGTGTATATTGTGTCTGTCTGTGGTAATATTGGTGTGCTAAATCCAGCCTCCTTTCTCTAAAATGTAACAATTGTGTTTTCAGGCAAAACCACAGAGAGGAATTAGTTGATATCGTTAATTGAGCCATCTGCAATATGCGTTGATATCCCGTTTCTTGTTTCTGTTGAGAAAACAGTCTACTGCTGATAAATATTTTCCTAATCACCTCAGCTCCAGGCTGTGCAGCTCTCATTTCCGTGTGAAGGTGACCCGGAACAAAACACACAATAATGGGACATGACACGCACGCCACACACGCACCCCACACACGCACGCAAGCACGCACACAGACAATAATGGGATATGAAATAGAGGATGGATACTGCCAGAAGGGCTAAACTAAACTAAACCAACCAGCCAGATAGCCTGTCAAACCACAGCTTCTCAATACAAAGAAATTATCAAGTGCTACGCTGCAAATAAATCTGACGCAACATCAATAAAAAACAAATCTATACTTTCCTCTTTCCTTGGATTTGTGATTTATAGCTAACTAGCAACCGGCTGGCAACCGCCCACTGATTGGTTGAGCTGACAGGCACATACTGTACTGTAATCACGTTCTGGTGATTATGAGGAGAAAGGCATAGAATAAAACGTATCTTGACAACATAATGGATCACAGCAGGAGGCATAATAAATGCTGCATACAAACAGAGAAAAGTGTGGCTTTTGCATTATGGAAGACTTCATTTAATTACAAAACATAATCAAATTAGCATATGAAAAAGCCACCCGTCTTTTTCAAACACGTCTCTCAGGTCTTTCTTATGGCGTCGCATATCTGGCTAATAAAGATATGTTCTTTAAATGTCCCTCTGGATCAAAAGGAGCCGGTCATCGAGTCTTCAGACATTGGTAAGACATTGGTAATATGCATAAGTGCAAAAAAGGTTTGCTGAGGAGATATCACTATTGTCAGCTTTGGAGATCCTTTTCCTTAACAAAATGTGAAAGGCTTTCCACAATACTGAGTTGAACCAAGCTGAGCCAAACCAAGCTGTACTGTCCTGGGTAATCATTCACCATCCTATAAGGACAGTGTGAAATGGAAATACCTGAGCCAGCACAGTGGGGCATGATAGTGTGAAAAGTATTTCATTCTAGAACACAACAAGCCTGCTTTTTGATGGAAAGTGTTTTAGTAAGCATGCTCTGTGGATGCCTTTAAATGCAGTGTGATTAGTACTGTCATGGAAAGTGTTTTAGTAAGCATGCTCTGTGGATGCCTCTAAATGCAGTGTGATTAGTACTGTCATGGAAAGTGTTTTAGTAAGCATGCTCTGTGGATGCCTCTAAATGCAGTGTGATCATCTTGTGAGGGTCAGGACCAGAGGTTAACGGTCACAGGCCGACCGGCTCCGTGCTGACAACATTGGCTCAGAGTGCTTAGTATTCACTGCATGGTCAGAGGACACTGCTGGTCTCAGAGCCAAAATGGAGGCTCTGCCAAAATACAGGCCATGCTCTCCAACTGCGGCAGGGTCAACAGAAATCACCTTGGTTAGAACATGAATATTGAGAGCTTACTTTACAAAATACATCTAAGATGACGAGGCAGTTCTGTCTGTCAAAACCCTGCCTTGATACCTTTGTTATATTCAGTTATACTTGATAGACTGTGGAAAAGCCAAATGCTCTGAAAGTAAGAAGTAAGCGTAAGCTCTTGATACTTTTATTATATAGTTATACTTCATAGACTTTGTTGAAATTACGAATGTTAAGAACTCTGACTGTAAGTAAAAAGTAAGCAGTTGTTGAGCCAAATTGAAGTAAAAGCGTTTGTTGTTATAAGTCTCTGTTGAGTTGTCAAGCAGTTGGGAAAGTTGTAAGCTTGTCTAGTTGCCCAAGCTCTTCTTGGATGGATTTGTGTGACTCCTGCTTTTTCAAGGAGTGGCACGCTTAACTACACACACAAAAATTAGGGTTCCAAAAATGACTTTTTGGGAAGGGGATGGTTCTGTGTGGAACCATACTGACCAAAGAACCCTTTGGTCAGTATGGTCTTCAATTGGCTCTTCAATTGTTCTTTGTAGTTCAGAAAATGGTTCTTTCCATACAGGGTTTTTTATTCTGGTCAGCCACAGGTTTTATTAGGTGATCTTTATAGAACCTGTATGGAAAGGTTCTAAAGGAAAGGGTTCTTTATACCACCATACATGTTCCATTTAGAACCTTATGAGCATGGTTCTGTATAGAACCTTCAAAAAAAGGTTATATATAGCACCAAAAAGAGTTCCGCTATGGTTACAAGCTACCGCACGGCAAGCGGTACCGGAGCGCCAAGTCTAGGTCGAAGAGGCTTCTAAACAGCTTCTACCCCCAAGCCATAAGACTCCTGAACATCTAATCAAATGGCTACCCAGACTATTTGCATTGCCCCCCCCCCTTCCTCTTTTACACCACTGCTACTCTCTGTTGTTATCATCTATGCATAGTCACTTTAATAACTCTACCTACATGTACATATTACCGGTGCCCCCACACATTGACTGTGCCAGTACCCCTGTATATGGTCTCACTATTGTTATTTTACTGCTGCTCTTTATTACTAATTACTTTTATCTCTTATTCTTATCCATATTTTTTTAACTGCATTGTTGGTTAGGGGCTCGTAAGTAAGCATTTCACTGTAAGGTCTACATATGTTCGGATGATGTAGTACACAATTATGATATAGTACACAATTATGATGTAGTACACAATTATGATGTAGTACACGTTTATGATGTAGTGCACGTTTATTATGTAGTACACAATTATGATGTAGTACACATTTATGATGTAGTGCACGTTTATTATGTAGTACACAATTATGATGTAGTACACATTTATGATGTATTACACATTTATGATGTAGTGCACAATTATGATGTAGTACACAATTATGATGTAGAGCATGATTATGATGTAGTACACAATTATGATGTAGTACACGTTTATGATGTAGTGCACGATTATGATGTAGTACACGTTTATGATGTAGTGCACGATTATGATGTATTACATGTTTATGATGTATTGTACGATTATGATGTAGTACATGTTTATGATGTAGTACACATTTATGTTGTACTGCATTATTATGATGTAGTGCACAATTATGATGTAGTACACGTTTATGATGTCACATAACGAGGAGAACAACACTTCCACCCCTGCTGAATGTTTCATGGAATTCTAATTATTCTCATCTACAGGGGGTCGGAGGAGGCGTGCTGTGCTATCTCCTTTCCTATCCCTATCTTTGTCTCTTTCCTCCTCTCTCTCTCATTTTCTTTTTTCTTTCCTTCTTTCTTTCTCTCTCGCTCTCTTTCTTTCTCTCACTCTCTCTCGCTCTCTCTTGCTCGCTCTCTCTGTCTCTCTCTCTCTTCAGTGTGTGAGGGGTGAGGTTGAGGGATGGATGCCCCTATCCATCATGGCCTGGCCCAGCTGAGGGGCTTACTGGTCTACAGATGCGTGGTGGTTGGGGAGAAATTGTGTGTGTGTGTGTGTGTGTGTGTGTGTGTGTGTGTGTGTGTGTGTGTGTGTGTGTGTGTGTGTGTGTGTGTGTGTGTGTGTGTGTGTGTGTGTGTGTGTGTGTGTGTGTGTGTGTGTGTGTGTGTGAAGGAGGGAGGGAGGGGTGGTCTCCTGACTCCTCTAGACCTATCATTTAGACAGCAACAGATGATCAGCCTGAGGAAACACACACCACTCCTCCTCCACCCTTCAGACCTGCTGGTCTTTGTCTGTCAGGCCCCTTGGTGGAATGCAGCATCCCTCCCTCCTCTCCTCTGACTCTGACGTGGCAGAAAGACAAGACAGGCAGGAAAACATAGTGGTGTTCTCAGATTCCATGTGGTTCCCTATAGTTCTCTGTGGTCAGACGCTGAGGTCACTTCCAGTTTACCATCAGGCCAGAGAATAGAGCTGGGTTTGAGCAGGGGCTGGGGTTAGAGCAGGGACTGGGGTTAGAGCAGGGGCTGGGGTTAGAGCAGGGACTGGGGTTAGAGCAGGGGCTGGGGTTAGAGCAGGGGCTGGGGTTAGAGCAGGGACTGGGGTTAGAACAGGGACTGGGTTTTGAGCAGGGGCTGGGGTTAGAGCAGGGGCTGGGGTTTGAGCAGGGACTGGGGTTTGAGCAGGGGCTGGGGTTAGAGCAGGGACTGGTGTTAGAGCAGGGGTTGGGGTTAGAGCAGGGGCTGGGGTTAGAGCAGGGACTGGGGTTAGAGCAGGGACTGGGGTTAGAGCAGGGGCTGGGGTTTGAGCAGGGACTGGGGTTAGAGCAGGGGCTGGAGTTAGAGCAGGGACTGGGGTTAGAGCAGGGGCTGGGGTTAGAGCAGGGGCTGGGGTTAGAGCAGGGACTGGAGTTAGAGCAGGGGCTGGTGTTAGAGCAGGGGCTGGTGTTAGAACAGGGGCTGGGGTTAGAGCAGGGACTGGGGTTAGAACAGGGGCTGGGGTTAGAGCAGGGACTGGGGTTAGAACAGGGGCTGGGGTTAGAACAGGGGCTGGGGCTGGAGAAGGGATTGGGACTGGGGTTAGAGCAGTGGCTGTGGCTGGAGAAGGGGTTGGAGCAGGGCCTTGATTACGGGCCAGGTTTGGAGCAGAGTCTGGGGAAGGGGTTAGAGCAGGGTCTGGGGAAGGGGTTGGAGCAGGGGCCAGGGTTGGAGAAAGGGCCGTGGCCGGGGTTGGAGATGGGGGATAGAGAAGGGGTTGGGGCTGCAGAGGATGGCGATTTTCTCTTTCTTTGTCTTCCTCTTTTTTGTCAGCCGTCATTCGTCCATCTTTTCTGCTTTCTAGAGAGAGATAGAACAAGAGAGAAAGGGAGAGAGAGATAGAACAAGAGAGAAAGGGAGAGAGAGATAGAACAAGAGAGAAAGGGAGAGAGAGATAGAACAAGAGAGAAAGGGAGAGAGAGATAGAACAAGAGAGAAAGGGAGAGAGAGAAAGCGCAAGAGAGCTCTTCAAAGCTGTTTTTTCCCCAAGGAAATCCTATATTATTCTCCTGATTTTGCCTCAAGTGTAGATTGTGGAGGGCATCATGAATATTACAATAACCCCTAAAATGCAGACTGCCCCCCGTAGAGACTGAAATTATTCTGTCTGGATTCATTTTTAACATCTGCTAATCAAAGATAAAGGGCAGATTTTAACACTTCAATTAAGGTTTTATTCATGTTCCATAGTCCCATAAAAGCTTTGGCAGAAATGTATGTCAGTTAAGAAACAACTATTACACAGACGGCCTACAGCGGGTTAACTGCCTTGTTCAGGGGAAGAACGACAGATGTCAGCTCAGGGATTCCATCCTCGCCTCCCTGATATAATGATATAATGATTTCTTGATATATTTAACATTGATGGAGTTATTGTGTATTGAGTCCTTTGTTTGTATGTGTCTGTGTGTGTGTGTTTTTTTTGCCCCACAAACACACACACACACAAAGAGGACGGTCTTTGTATTTTTAGTAGCTGTCTACATACCACCACAGACCGATGCTGGCACTAAAACTGCACTCAATGAGCTGTAAACCACCATAAGCAAACAGGAAACTCTATACAGAGGCGGAGCTCCTAGTGGACGGGGATTTTAATGCAGGGAAACTTAAATTAGTTTTACATCATTTCTATCAACATTTTAAACATGCACCAGAGGGAAAATAAATCTGGACCAACATTACGCCACACACAGAGATGCGTACAAAGCTCTCCCTCGCCCTCCATTTGGCAAATCTGACCATAACTCTATCCTCCTGATTCCTGCTTACAAGCAAAAATTCAAGCAGGAAGCACCAGTGACTAGATCAATAAAAAAGTGGTCAGATGAAGCAGATGCTAAGCTGCAGGACTGTTTTGCTAGCACAGACTGGAACATGTTCCGGGATTCTTCTGATATTCTTCCACCTCTCTGTCAGATAGTGTCTCCCTCCTCTCTGTCAGATAGTGTCTCCCTCCTCTCTGTCAGATAGTGTCTCCCTCCTCTCTGTCAGATAGTGTCTCCCTCCTCTCTGTCAGATAGTGTCTCCCTCCTCTCTGTCAGATGGTGTCTCCCTCCTCTCTGTCAGATAGTGTCTCCCTCCTCTCTGTCAGATGGTGTCTCCCTCCTCTCTGTCAGATGGTGTCTCCCTCCTCTCTGTCAGATGGTGTCTCCCTCCTCTCTGTCAGATAGTGTCTCCCTCCTCTCTGTCAGATGGTGTCTCCCTCCTCTCTGTCAGATGGTGTCTCCCTCCTCTCTGTCAGATAGTGTCAGTGAACATATAAGTCCCACTGTACTGGTGTTAAAATACCACTTTTGAAAGTGTTAGAGTGTTAAATTAACTTGTTTATGGTGTTTTCAGAGCTCTCCTGTAGTGTAATGCACAACACTTGCAGTGTAAAACATACACACACGCACACATAGAGGTGTATGACCCACGGAGTTAAAAACCTAAGGCCAGTTGAGGTGGAAGTTAAGGAACTACTACACTTTTACAGCTTTGGGCAGAACATGGAATATATTTTAATGCACATGATAAATGATTGAATAGCCTAGTTCCTGTGGTGTGTGGCATGTGGCCAGTGAGTTGAGGAGAATCCCAAATGGTACCCTAAGTAATGCACTACTTTTGACCAGGACCCATAGTGAATATGTTCCATTTGGAATGCATACTTACTCTGGGCTAAAAGGCACACACACACACATACACACACACACACGCACACACACACACACACACACACACACACACACACACACACACACACACACACACACACACACACACACACACACACACACACATCCACACACACACTAGACTCTGTAGTAAATCTTCAACAGAGAAGATTCACATCAGCAGTTACACACTGCCACTGGGCTGGTGCAAAGCTGAGGTGTAATGTAGAGCAGGTGTAATGCTCATCTCCCCTATCCATAAAAGTGGAGACAAATCAGCCCCAATAATTACAGGGGAATTTGCTTAAACAGCAACTTGGGAAAGGTTTTCTGTAGCATTTGGAATTCAATAATACAAAACTTTATATATAACACCTTACACATACTAATTAATAAACACGTCCACCAAAAAAAAGAGGACAAAATCTTTGCTTGCTTTATTGACTTTGAAAAGCATTTGATTTTCTGTGGCACGAAGGTCTATTCTTCAAAATTCTCCAACGTGGGCTTGGTGGTACGGTGTATGACTTAATGAAATGTATGTACACAGAAAACAAATGTGCAATAAAAATCTAAAACCAAAGAACTGACTTATTTCCTCTATGTGGAGGTGTGAGACAAGTCTGCAGTTTGAGTCGAAAACTTTTCAACATTTATGTCAATGAATTAGCAGACATATTGGACCATTCTGCAGCTCCAGGACTCAGACGATTTGACACAAAGGTAAAATACCTGCTATGTGCTGATAATTTGGTTATTCTATCACCAACCAAAGAAAGTCTCCAACAGAACCTTAATATTCTAGAGCAATATTGCCATAATTGGGCTCTGGTAGTAGCAAACAAAATAATCCTGATTTTTCTGAAACAACCCAGATATAAATAAATCCACATTTAACAACATCATAATTGAACTATACATGATACTTTGTTTGGTCTGACCATATCTGGTCGGACCATATCTGCATTGGGAAACTTTAATATATAACAATGAAATTATTCAAAATCAGAGCCCTCTCAGTCAGCTGGTGTTGGACCCTAACCAAGCAAGCTGACACCAGCACTGCTTCAAAATAAATAATTCAAATGAACAAAATCATAAACCAATTATAGTACTCATATATGCAACATTGTAAAAACTAAAACAAATTCCCAAAGCCGACTAAATTGCTATCTGGCCCTAAACAGAGAATATGAATTGGCTGATTGCTTCATATCTCTGACAGAGTAGAGATAGAGACAGATCCTTACCAAGTACAGGCTGTGACCACCAGTTGGTAATAGAAACCGTCAGACATAAAAAGACATGGCCAAACCACGACTAACAACATTGGACACTCTATGGAACAAAAAGCCTTCACTATATCATCCTGGAATATCCAAGGCCTGAGGTCATCTGCCTTTGGCCTAAAGAGCAGAAACCCGGAATTCACCAAAGAAATCGGTAATACAGACATTGTCATCCTGCAAGAAACCTGGTATAGAGCAGACTCCTATGGTAGGTACACCTATAGCCCACTGGTTGCCCTCTAGGTTACAGAGAGCTGGTAGTCCCATCCACCAAACTACCAGGTGTGAAACAGGGAAGGGACTCAGGGGGTATGCTAATTTGGTATAGAGCAGACCTAACTCACTCCATTAAATTAATCAAACAGGAACATTCTACATTTGGCTAGAAATTCAAAAGGAAATTATCCTAACAGAGAAAAATGTCCTCCTGTGTGCTACCTATATCCCCCCACTAGAATCCCCATATTTTAATGAAGACAGCTTCTCCATCCTGGAGGGGGAAATCAATAATTTCCAGGCCCAGGGACATGTACTAGTCTGTGGCGACCTAAATGCCAGAACCAGACAAGAACCTGACACCCTCAGCACACAGGGGGACAAACACCTGCCTAGAGGTGACAGCATTCCCTCCCACATATGCCCCCCTAGGCACAACTATGACAACATAACCAACAAAAACGGGTCACAACTCCTGCAGCTCTGTCGCACGCTGGGTATGTACATAGTCAACGGTAGGCTTCGAGGGGACTCCTATGGTAGGTACACCTATAGCTCATCTCTTGGCAGTAGTACTGTAGACTACTTTATCACTGACCTCAACCCAGAGTCTCTCAGAGTGTTCACAGTCAGCCCACTGACACCCCTATCAGACCACAGCAAAATCACAGTCTACTTAAACAGAGCAATACTCAACCATGAGGCATCAAAGCCAAAGGAACTGAGTAACATTAAGAAATGCTATAGATGGAAGGAATGCAGTTTGGAAAACTACCAAAAAACAATTAGGCAACAACAAATTCAATCCCTTTTAGACAATTTCCTGGGTAAAACATTCCACTGTAATAGTGAAGGTGTAAACTTGGCAGTAGAAAATCTTAACAGTATATTTGACCTCTCAGCTTCCCTATCAAATCTAAAAATCTCAAATAGAAAACCGAAGAAAATTAACAATAATGACAAATGGTTTGATGAAGAATGCAAAAATCTAAGAAAGAAATTGAGAAACCTGTCCAACCAAAAACATAGAGACCCGGAAAACCTGAGTCTACGCCTTCACTATGGTGAATCACTAAAACAATACAGAAATACACTACGGAAAAAGAAGGAACAGCATGTCAGAAATCAGCTCAATGTAATTGAAGAATCCATAGACTCTAACCACTTCTGGGAAAATTGGATAGAATTGAAAATAATTATCTATCCAAAATGGAGATGTATGGGTAAACCACTTCTCCAATCTTTTTGGCTCTATAACAAAGAATAAAGAGCAAAAACATATACATGATCAAATACAGATCTTAGAATCAACTATTAAAGACTACCAGAACCCACTGGATTCTCCAATTACATTGAATTAGTTACAGGACAAAATAAAAACCCTCCAACCCAAAAAGGCCTGTGGTGTTGATGGTATCCTCAATGAAATGATCAAATATACAGACAACAAATTCCAATTGGCTATACTAAAACTCTTTAACATCATCCTTAGCTCTGGCATCTTCCCCAATATTTGGAACCAAGGACTGATCACCCCAATCCACAAAAGTGGAGACAAATTTGACCCCAATAACTACCGTGGAATATGCATCAACAGTAACCTTGGGAAAATCCTCTGCATTATCATTAACAGCAGACTCGTACATTTCCTCAATGAAAACAATGTACTGATCAAATGTCAAATTGGCTTTTTACCAAATTACCGTACAACAGACCATGTATTCACCCTGCACACCCTAATTGACAACCAAACAAACCAAAACAAAGGCAAAGTCTTCTCATGCTTTGTTGATTTCAAAAAAGCCTTCGACTCAATTTGGCACGAGGGTCTGCTATACAAACTGATGGAAAGTGGTGTTGGGGGTAAAACATACGACATTATAAAACAACAAGTGTGCGGTTAAAATTGGCAAAAAACACACACATTTCTTCACACAGGGTCGTGGGGTTAGACAGGGATGCAGCTTAAGCCCCACCCTCTTCAACATATATATCAACGAATTGGCGCGGGCACTAGAAAAGTCTGCAGCACCCGGCCTCACCCTACTAGAATCCGAAGTCAAATGTCTGCTGTTTGCTGATGATCTGGTGCTTCTGTCACCAACCAAGGAGGGCCTACAGCAGCACCTAGATCTTATGCACAGATTCTGTCAGACCTGGGCCCTGACAGTAAATCTCAGTAAGACCAAAATAATGGTGTTCCAAAAAAGGTGCATTACCATCACCAACTGGACTGGAGTGTGGACATCAGTTCATCTTTCAATTACCCACGTGGTTATATGCTCCTAAAAACGAATGAGATGGCACGTGGGTGTATGCTCCTAAAACCAATGAGATGAGGGGAGAGGCAGGACTTTCAGCGCATCAACGTCACAAATATAACCAAGTTCTATTTTAGTGCCTGGCTATGCAGACGCTTGTTGACGTGCGAGCAGTGTGGGTGCAATGATTGAGAAACATGTATGTGTACATTTTTTTAGCAATGCTCAAGCACGTGATGCAAACGGTCTGGTCAGCATGTCATACTGAACAGTGTCACACTGAACAGTGTCATACTGAATCATCGCTGAATTAATAAACACACCAGTCAGAATGGCTGGCAGGCAGGTAGACTGACACCTGTATAGATAAACATCATTTTGTCACTTTGGTTGATTGTCATTCAATCACAGATTGAACGCCAAACGTATGGTTTATGGAACTTCAATTATGTATGTGTGTATATGTCAGTACAGATGTACAATGTATGTGTGTTTAAAAGTTTCAATAAATGTATGTTGCAACAGAGAAGGTGGAGAGAAGTTAACACCTGATACTCCCTTTCTCTCTCTTCCTCTCTCTCTCCCTCACCTCCTCTTCCATCCCTCTCTCCCTTTGGCCCTAAAGGCCTCCATCTGCTAGTACCAACAGTGTCAAATCTCTCCCTCCACACCCTAAAACTCTCCCTCCACACTGCTATCTGACCCTGTTAACGTCTTCCTTCATAGGATATGTCCCAAATGGCTCTCTGTTCCCTACATAATGCACTATTTTTGACCAAATTCCACAGGGCTCTAGTCAAAAGTATTGAACTATGTAGGGAATAGGGGTCCATTTGATATGCAGTCATAATGTTATCTGACCCTGCAAATCCTGTGTGAATAATTCATAGGCTTGGCACCAAATCTCACACAATTTACTCTGTACTGTTTGTCTGGAAACTGTTCACTTCCTTAAGACAAACACAGAGAGTTGTTTCAACTCTCTGTGTGTGTGTGTGTGTGTGTGTGTGTGTGTGTGTGTGTGTGTGTGTGTGTGTGTGTGTGTGTGTGTGTGTGTGTGCGTGCATTTCCTCCAATGTGCGTGTGTGCAAGAGTTCTAACTCACTGTGTGTGTGAGAGTAGTGTTTTGACTGTCCCTATCGACATCTCTCTCCACCCCAATCCGCCACTCTCTACCTCTCTGTGCTACTCTGTGTTCTACTGATGACTAAGAAGGGAAATTGGCTGTAAAATTCTCATCATTAATGCTTCTGGCCTGCTGATAGAACAGGGCAAATTCCTCTCCTTCTGTTCTCAACAACAAGAACATTCAGTCAAACCTACAAGCAACATTCAGTCAAACCTATTAGCAACATTATGTCAAACCTACCAGGAACATTCAGTCAAACCTACAAGCAACATTCATTCAAACCTACTAGGAACATTCAGTTAAACCTACTAGGAACATTCAGTCAAACCTACAAGCAACATTCAGTCAAACCTATTATGAACATTCAGTCAAACCTACCAGGAACATTCAGTCAAACCAACCAGGAACATTCAGTCAAACCTATTAGCAACATTCAGTCAAACCTACCAATAACATTCAGTCAAACCTACAAACAACATTCAGTCAAACCTACTAGGAACATTCAGTCAAACTTACCTGGAACATTCAGTCAAACCTACCAGGAACATTCAGTCAAACCTATTAGCAACATTCAGTCAAACCTACCAGGAACATTCAGTCAAACATATTAGCAACATTCAGTCAAACCTACCAGGAACATTAAGTCAAACCTATTAGCAACATTCAGTCAAACCTACCAGGAACATTCAGTCAAACCTACCAGGAACATTCAGTCAAACCTACCAGGAACATTCAGTCAAATGTACTAGGAACATTCAGTCAAACCTACCAGGAACATTCAGTCAAACCTATTAGGAACATTCAGTCAAACCTATTAGGAACATTCAGTCAAACCTACCAGGAACATTCAGTCAAACCTACCAGGAACATTCAGTCAAACCTACCAGGAACATTCAGTCAAATCTACCAGGAACATTCAGTCAAACCTACTAGGAACATTCAGTCAAACCTACCAGGAACATTCAGTCAAACGTACAAGGAACATTCAGTCAAACCTACCAGGAACATTCAGTCAAACCTACCAGGAACATTCAGTCAAACCTACCAGGAACATGCAGTCGAACCTACCAAGAACATTCAGTCAAACCTACCAGGAACATTCAGTCAAACCTATCAGGAACATTCAGTCAAACAAACTAGGAACATTCAGTCAAACGTACAAGGAACATTCAGTCAAACCTACCAGGAACATTCAGTCAAACCTACCAGGAACATTCAGTCAAACCTACCAGGAACATGCAGTCGAACCTACCAAGAACATTCAGTCAAACCTACCAGGAACATTCAGTCAAACCTATCAGGAACATTCAGTCAAACAAACTAGGAACATTCAGTCAAACCTACCAGGAACATTCAGTCAAACCTACCAGGAACATTCAGTCAAACCTACTCTGAATATTAGGTCAAATCAACCAGGAACTTAATTAAGTTGATGTACAATAACGTATCATGCCTTTATCATCAGATTTTATTTGTCAGGATGTTTTATAAGGAAATATTCAGAGACTATACTTAGACAGTGCATAGTGCTGCATCACAGACAGACAGACAGACAGACAGACAGACAGACAGACAGACAGGGACAGACAGACAGACAGACAGACAGACAGACAGACAGACAGACAGACAGACAGATCATGTATATGACACTAATATTGATTCCTGCTCATTCTGTTTTGCCCTCCAACTCCTTGTGAGTCATAGCATCGCCTCTCCATCATCTTACAACACACACACACACACACACACACACACCCTCTACATTATCTTCCATCGATGGAGTGGAGCCTGCATCCTAAATTACACCCTATTCCCTATGGCATGCACTTCTTTTGACCATGGCCCATATGGCTTATAGGGAATATGGTGTGATTTGGGACGCAGACGGGCATTATGGAACCATAGTTTACTTTTCAATTATGCGGCCGCTGTTTGTTGCCGGAATTTAAAATGATAATGAAGTGGTTATTGTCTGGCGGGGCCCCGCGCGGGGAGGGGAGGGTCGATGTTGGGAATGTGGTGTGTGTCATGCGCTACCATCGTAAATCTCCAGATTGTCACCCGCGGTTCTGAGATGGATTCTCCTCTCTTCTGCTTGTCTCATAACCTGTAGAGCAGAACCTAGGGAGGAAGCACACACACACACAGAGACACACACATACGTACACACAGAGAGACACACACATACATACTCACGCACGCACACACACAGGAGGCAGCAGTAGAACAATTAATGGAAGGAAGGAAAGTCTTGAGAGTGGTAAACAATAGCAGATTAATGGGTCCTCTGGATCATTCATTTACACACTCTAATGGAAAGTAGAAATGATTCTATTTACCAAGAATATTGATATGTTCTGCTATATTCAGCTATTTATTTATATATCTTATAGGTCTTTCCATTTAAATGGAATACCTTTCAAATGATAATTCAGGTATGCTAGCGGTTAAGAAAGTTGGGTCAGTAACGGAAAGGTTGCTGGTTTGAATCCCTGAGCCGACTATGTGAAAAATCTGTTGATCTGCCCAAGAGCAAGGCACGTAACTCTGTTCATCTGGCCTGTTTTGTGTGCAATCCCATGAGACACACATATAAGTGCTCTGTATAATTTATATTGGCTAGATTCATGAAAAACCCAATGGTATGACGCTCTAGCCACCCACTCAATTCAATTTATTTGACATTTCTGCCTGCTAAACTGAATCCAACTCATTTAGAGGAGAGGCAATCTCACCAAATAGCCAATTGATTGCACAGTTCATTTATCCAACAGGTCATTCAGCAATGGCAGTCTGTTTCCGAAGTTCAGCCATCTGAATTAGCTAGGGATGTGATGACTCCAGAAATAAAGCTTGATCATGTTCATGCATTTAAACATCCAACTTTAATAAAGTAGCCTAGTACATGTATTTGATCTCTATCTGATTGCTATATAACTTAGTTTCTACAGATCTACTGTCTTAATGGGATCATGCTTGTTGTCACAGAGAATCTTCCTGCGCACAGGACATGCAAATTGTAGTGTATTTGAGGTTTAAAAAGCCCCTAACGAGAAATGTATCAACCCCTACAAAAATGTAAATTTCTGCTGTGAGAAACAGGGTTCAATTAAGATAACGCATCTGAACTTACTCAACAACATTATTGATATTATGTAGATTGGAGATGGAGATGTATTGTGGAATTAAAGACATCCTCCAGCGATTTTTTTTTCAAACTTTTGCTGTTGAAGTGTGTAAATACAGTAAAGTACACTCACTGAGCAAAATAGTGTTTTTTTTATACACAACTGCAAAGTTCAAGGAGTATTGCATTCAATCAGTTGGTTTGTAGTGATGTCATCGGCCTCCCCTTTGCTTGAGGAACAATAGAGAAGTGATAGAGCACAAAAGAGGTTCGGCCCATCCTCGTCTTGTGTTATGACACAGCTCACCTGGACCACCTATTGAGACGAGTCTTTTGTTAAGTAAATCCGGTGTTAAATGAGGTGAAACGGAGACTGGAGTGCCACTGTGATCTCACTCCCCTGATTAGAGTATTGCTGTAGGTCAATCAAACCACGGAGTCTGGAGAGAATTGAAACAAAAGGCCTCTGGCCTGTTTGATATGTATGCTATTTAAAGTCTGAAGGTTGTTGTTGTATTAAACTAGTGTTGTCAGATTACTTCTTACCAATGCAGTGTATATTGCTTGGGAACTGACTCTGTCTGTAGTGACCCCTGCCCGCTTTTCTTCATCCTTTAGTTACCATTGGACCCACAAGTACTCAAATCAAATGTATTGGTCACATACACGTGTTTAGCAGATGTTATTGGTCACATACACGTGTTTAGCAGATGTTATTGGTCACATACACGTGTTTAGCAGATGTTATTGGTCACATACACGTGTTTAGCAGATGTTATTGGTCACATACACGTGTTTAGCAGATGTTATTGGTCACATACACGTGTTTAGCAGATGTTATTGGTCACATACACGTGTTTAGCAGATGTTATTGGTCACATACACGTGTTTAGCAGATGTTATTGGTCACATACACGTGTTTAGCAGATGTTATTGGTCACATACACGTGTTTAGCAGATGTTATTGGTCACATACACGTGTTTAGCAGATGTTATTGGTCACATACACGTGTTTAGCAGATGTTATTGGTCACATACACGTGTTTAGCAGATGTTATTGGTCACATACACGTGTTTAGCAGATGTTATTGGTCACATACACGTGTTTAGCAGATGTTATTGGTCACATACACGTGTTTAGCAGATGTTATTGGTCACATACACGTGTTTAGCAGATGTTATTGGTCACATACACGTGTTTAGCAGATGTTATTGGTCACATACACGTGTTTAGCAGATGTTATTGGTCACATACACGTGTTTAGCAGATGTTATTGTGAGTGTAGCGAATTGCTTGTGCTTCTAGCTCTGACAGTGCAGTAATATCTAACAGTCTATATCTACTGTACGTAGGGGTGAGTGATGGATGGCTAACACTTCAGCTACACTACACTTGTCACCGTCAATGTGATGTTCTACCTGCTACACAAAAAACAACCAAAATCCCCCCCCCCAAAAAAAATCCTAGTTATTTCCATTCACAAGATAGAATCAAGAATTGAACCTTGACGATTGTTGAGCTTGGCTGTGGTTTCAAAGGAACCATTCCCTCAATGGCTGATGGCAATAACAGGTGCCCGATCGCTGTAGTGTAGCAGGGACGTAAGAATGTCGTTTTTTATTTTCCTTTTTCAGCAGATCTGTGGTTCAGGCGGCAGTGGACTCTCTGACTTTCTGACTCTCTGCCCCTCTGACTCTCTGCCCCTCTGACTCTATGTCTCTCTGACTCTCAAACTCTCTGCCCTTCTGACTCTATGCCTCTCTGACTCTCAAACTCCCTGCCCCTCTGACTCTACGCCTCTCTGATTCTATGCCTCTCTGAATATATGCCTCTCTGACTCTCTAACTCTCTGCTCCTCTGACTCTATGACTCTCTGACTATGCCTCTCTGAATCTATGCCTCTCTGACTCTCTAACTCTCTGCTCCTCTGACTCTATGACTCTCTGACTATGCCTCTCTGAATCTATGCCTCTCTGACTCTCTAACTCTCTGCTCCTCTGACTCTATGACTCTCTGACTATGCCTCTCTGAATCTATGCCTCTCTGACTCTCTAACTCTCTGCTCCTCTGACTCTATGACTCTCTGACTATGCCTCTCTGAATCTATGCCTCTCTGACTCTAACTCTCTGCTCCTCTGACTCTATGCCTCTCTGACTCTCACACTCTATGCTTCTCTGACTCTATGCCTCTCTGCCTCTGACTATGCCTATCTGACTCTATACCTATCTGACTCTATGCCTCTAACTTTTGCCTCTCTGACTCTCTGCCTCTCGGACTTTGCGACTCCCCGACTCTCTGATTGTAATGAGACTGTGGAAACCGGTGCAGATGGTGGAAACGTGTGTGTGTTTCAGTGACGTGTCACTCTATTCCGCTGTGACAGCTGGGCAGACGTTTGACCCGGCTGAGACCTCACTCCAAGCTACCTTCAAATTGGCATGTCTTCATCTCTGATTGGAATAGAGAGAAGGGAGTCTAAAGGGATACTTTTTCATAGCTATCCTTCCATAGGCATTGACACTAGGGGAAAGATGGCTCATACTCGTGTCTACTGAGCTGTTGTGTCTGTCAAGTTCTGAGTTGTGAGGAGTTAACAGCAAGGGGTTTTAATGCTCAGCAGCCATTTTGAGGAAGAGTTAGGAATGTATCTAGCTAGTGGATCAAGAGAGGAACATGGGGAAAAGTGTGGTGAATTTGGAGGGAGGAAAGGTGAGAGAGAGGTACAGCGATGAGAGAAAGGTCTGTGTTACAGATTTACACTTTCAGTAAAAACACAATTAATACTATTCCAAACCAGTTTTATGGCCTGAGAACAAAAGGTTGAATTTCTCTCTCTCTTTTAATTCATTAGACTTTATTGACATGGCAAGTTAAATAACTTACATAGTCAAAGCAACAATGGTTGGACTAACGTTAATAATAATGATAATGCTAATAGTAGGCCTAGTGGTAATGATATTAACATTAACAGCAACTGTAATGTGAATATTAATACATCTAAGTAATTGTAGTAGACTAGTGTTAACATGGCTGAAAAGACACATGGCATGGTATGAAAGCCAAAACAAAATGGCCAATACTATTGTTACATTGTACTTTTCACTGGCTGTCTTTCAGGTTGTGACAGAACACTACATATTTGGCTGACAAAACTGCACATTTTGGGTTTTCACCCAATAAATATGATATTTTTTCCTCATATTTTACAGTTTTAAATTATTTGTAATGAATGATGCTTTTCTGAAAGATTCTCATAGGTCTGAGTATTTGGCACAATGTAATAGGAAATGCTCTCTGTCTCTCTGCCTTTCTCTCTGCCTTTCTCTCTCTATGTCTCTGTCTGTCTGTCTGTCTGTCTGTCTGTCTGTCTGTCTGTCTTTCTCTCTCTGCCTCACTCCCTCTTCTCTATCTCTTTCTTGCTTTCTCTCTGCCTCTCTCTCTCTCTCTCTCTCTCTCTCTCTCGCTCTCTCGCTCTCTCTCTCTCTTTCCCTCTGCCTTTCTCTCTCTCTCTTTCTCTCAGCCTATCTATTTCTCTCTATTTTGCTCTCTGCCTCCCTCCCTCCCTCTTCTCTATCTCTTTCTTGCTTTCTCTCTGCCTTTCTCTCTCTCTCTCTTTCTTGTTTTCTCTCTGCCTTTCTCTCTCTCGCTCTCTCTCTGTCTCTGTAAGCAGCTCAGTCTCCACCTCATTTTGTGGGCAGTGTGCACATAGCCTGTCTTCTCTTGAGAGCCAGGTCTGCCTACAGCGGCCTTTCTCAATAGCAAGGCTATGCTCATTGAGTCTGTACATAGTCAAAGCTCTCCTTAAGTTTGGATCAGTCACAGTGGTCAGGTTTTCTGCCACTGTGTACTCTCTGTGTAGGGCCAAGTATCATTCTAGTTTGCTCTGTTTTTGTGTTAATTCTTTGTAATGTGTCAGGCACTTCTCTTTTTGTTCTCTCGTGATTTGGTTGGGTCTAATTGTGTTGCTGTCCTGGGGCCCTGTGGGGTGTGTTTGTGTTTGTGAACAGAGCCCCAGGACCAGCTTGCTTAGGGGACTCTTCTCCAGGTTCATCTCTCTGTAGGTGATGGCTTTGTTATGGAATGTTTGGGAATTGCTTCCTTATAGGTAGTTGTAGAAATTAATGTCTCTTTTCTGTATTTTGATAATCAGCGGGTATCGGCCTAATTCTGCTCTTCATGCATTATTTGGTGTTTTGCGTTGTACACAAAGGATATTTTTTCAGAATTCTGCATACAGAGTCTCAATTTGGAGTCTGTCCCATTTTGTGAAATCTTGGTTGGTGAGCAGACCCCTCTCTCTCACTCTCTCTGTTTCTCTCTCTCTCACTCTCTCTGCCTTTCTCTCTCTCACTCTCTCTCTGTTTCTCTCTCTGTTTCTCTCTGTTTCTCTCTGTTTCTCTCTCTCTCTCAGTCTCTCTCTGTTTCTCTCTCTCTGCCTTTCTCTCTCACTCTCTCTCTGTTTTTCTCTCTCTTACTCTCTCTCTGTTTCTCTTTCTCTCTCTCTCTCTCTCTCTGTTTATCTCTCTCTCACTCTCTCTGTTTCTCTCTTTCTCACTCTCTCTGTTTCTCTCTCTCACTCTCTCTCTGCCTTTCTCTCTCTCACTCTCTCTCTGTTTCTCACTCTCACTCTGCCTTTCTCTCTCTCTCTCACTCTCTCTCTGTTTCTCTCTCTCGCACTCTCTCTCTGCCTTTCTCTCTCTTTCACTCTCTGCCGTTCTTTCTTTCGCTCTCTCTCTTTCTCTCTCGTTCTCTCTCTGCCTCTCTCTCTCTCCACCAACACACATGCACGCGTGCACACACACCTGTCCCACGAGACCTAATAACTGTGAAGAGTTTACAGAAAAATATGCAGCAACTCTATTATGGCCAATTAATGCACAGGAACATATGCATAATCGTTAGCACATCCTCAACTCTAGGGCCATTCACTTGTTTTCCCCAGCGCTGAGTCATCCACATCCGGATACAGTTTTGTTCTACCTTTTATCTTTTCATCCAACCCTCTAAAACTACTCTGTTAACAACCCACTTCTCTGTACATCAGTGCTGGTACTATTCAACTGTTAGGTTCTCTCTGTACCATCAGCCCTGGTACTATTCAACTGTTAGGTTCTCTCTGTACATCAGTGCTGGTACTATTCAACTGTTGGGTTCTCTCTGTACCATCAGCCCTGTTACTATTCAACTGTTGGGTTCTCTCTGTACCATCAGCCCTGTTACTATTCAACTGTTAGGTTCTCTCTGTGCCATCAGCCCTGTTACTATTCAACTGTTAGGTTCTCTCTGTACCATCAGCCCTGTTACTATTCAACTGTTTGGTTCTCTCTGTACCATCAGCCCTGTTACTATTCAACTGTTGGGTTCTCTCTGTACCATCAGCCCTGTTACTATTCAACTGTTAGGTTCTCTCTGTGCCATCAGCCCTGTTACTATTCAACTGTTAGGTTCTCTCTGTACCATCAGCCCTGTTACTATTCAACTGTTTGGTTCTCTCTGTACCATCAGCCCTGTTACTATTCAACTGTTTGGTTCTCTCTGTACCATCAGCCCTGGTACTATTAAACTGTTAGGTTCTCTCTGTACCATCAGCCATGTTACTATTCAAATGTTAGGTTCTCTCTGTACCATCAGCCATGTTACTATTCAACTCTTTGGTTCTCTCTGTACCATCAGCCCTGGTACTATTCAACTGTTTGGTTCTCTCTGTACCCATCAGCCCTGTTACTATTCAACTGTTTGGTTCTCTCTGTACCATCAGTCCTGTTACTATTCAACTGTTTGCTTCTCTCTGTACCATCTGCCCTGTTACTATTCAACTGTTTGGTTCTATCGGTACCATCAGCCCTGTTACTATTCAACTGTTTGGTCCCATTTATACCATCAGCCCTGTTACTATTCAACTGTTTGGTTATATCTGTACCATCAGCCCTGGTACTATTCAACTGTTAGGTTCTCTCTGTACCCATCAGCCATGCTACTATTCAAATGTTAGGTTCTCTCTGTACCATCAGCCTTGTTACTATTCAACTGTTGGGTTCTCTCTGTACCCATCAGCCCTGTTACTATTCAACTGTTAGGTTCTCTCTGTACCCATCAGCCCTGTTACTATTCAACTGTTGGGTTCTCTCTGTACCATCAGCCATGTTACTATTCAACTGTTAGGTTCTCTCTGTACCATCAGCCCTGTTACTATTCAACTGTTAGGTTCTCTCTGTACCATCAGCCCTGTTACTATTCAACTGTTATGTTCTCTCTGTACCATCAGCCCTGTTACTATTCAACTGTTTGGTTCTCTCTGTACCATCAGCCCTGGTACTATTCAACTGTTAGGTTCAATCTGAACCATCAGCCATGTTACTATTCAAATGTTAGGTTATCTCTGTACCATCAGCCCTGGTACTATTCAACTGTTATGTTCTCTCTGTACCATCAGCCCTGTTACTATTCAACTGTTTGGTTATATCTGTACCATCAGCCCTGTTACTATTCAACTGTTATGTTCTCTCTGTACCATCAGCCATGTTACTATTCAACTCTTTGGTTCTCTGTACCATCATCCTTGTTACTATTCAACTCTTTGGTTCTCTCTGTACCATCAGCCCTGGTACTATTCAACTGTTTGGTTCTCTCTGTACCCATCAGCCCTGTTACTATTCAACTGTTTGGTTCTCTCTGTACCATCAGTCCTGTTACTATTCAACTGTTTGCTTCTCTCTGTACCATCTGCCCTGTTACTATTCAACTGTTTGGTTCTATCGGTACCATCAGCCCTGTTACTATTCAACTGTTTGGTCCAATTTATACCATCAGCCCTGTTACTATTCAACTGTTGGGTTCTCTCTGTACCATCAGCCCTGTTACTATTCAACTGTTAGGTTCTCTCTGTGCCATCAGCCCTGTTACTATTCAACTGTTAGGTTCTCTCTGTACCATCAGCCCTGTTACTATTCAACTGTTTGGTTCTCTCTGTACCATCAGCCCTGTTACTATTCAACTGTTGGGTTCTCTCTGTACCATCAGCCCTGTTACTATTCAACTGTTAGGTTCTCTCTGTGCCATCAGCCCTGTTACTATTCAACTGTTAGGTTCTCTCTGTACCATCAGCCCTGTTACTATTCAACTGTTTGGTTCTCTCTGTACCATCAGCCCTGTTACTATTCAACTGTTTGGTTCTCTCTGTACCATCAGCCCTGGTACTATTAAACTGTTAGGTTCTCTCTGTACCATCAGCCATGTTACTATTCAAATGTTAGGTTCTCTCTGTACCATCAGCCATGTTACTATTCAACTCTTTGGTTCTCTCTGTACCATCAGCCCTGGTACTATTCAACTGTTTGGTTCTCTCTGTACCCATCAGCCCTGTTACTATTCAACTGTTTGGTTCTCTCTGTACCATCAGTCCTGTTACTATTCAACTGTTTGCTTCTCTCTGTACCATCTGCCCTGTTACTATTCAACTGTTTGGTTCTATCGGTACCATCAGCCCTGTTACTATTCAACTGTTTGGTCCCATTTATACCATCAGCCCTGTTACTATTCAACTGTTTGGTTATATCTGTACCATCAGCCCTGGTACTATTCAACTGTTAGGTTCTCTCTGTACCCATCAGCCATGCTACTATTCAAATGTTAGGTTCTCTCTGTACCATCAGCCTTGTTACTATTCAACTGTTGGGTTCTCTCTGTACCCATCAGCCCTGTTACTATTCAACTGTTAGCTTCTCTCTGTACATCAGTGCTGGTACTATTCAACTGTTAGGTTCTCTCTGTACCATCATCCTTGTTACTATTCAACTGTTGGGTTCTCTCTGTACCCATCAGCCCTGTTACTATTCAACTGTTAGGTTCTCTCTGTACCCATCAGCCCTGTTACTATTCAACTGTTGGGTTCTCTCTGTACCATCAGCCATGTTACTATTCAACTGTTAGGTTCTCTCTGTACCATCAGCCCTGTTACTATTCAACTGTTAGGTTCTCTCTGTACCATCAGCCCTGTTACTATTCAACTGTTATGTTCTCTCTGTACCATCAGCCCTGTTACTATTCAACTGTTTGGTTCTCTCTGTACCATCAGCCCTGGTACTATTCAACTGTTAGGTTCAATCTGAACCATCAGCCATGTTACTATTCAAATGTTAGGTTATCTCTGTACCATCAGCCCTGGTACTATTCAACTGTTATGTTCTCTCTGTACCATCAGCCCTGTTACTATTCAACTGTTTGGTTATATCTGTACCATCAGCCCTGTTACTATTCAACTGTTATGTTCTCTCTGTACCATCAGCCATGTTACTATTCAACTCTTTGGTTCTCTGTACCATCATCCTTGTTACTATTCAACTCTTTGGTTCTCTCTGTACCATCAGCCCTGGTACTATTCAACTGTTTGGTTCTCTCTGTACCCATCAGCCCTGTTACTATTCAACTGTTTGGTTCTCTCTGTACCATCAGTCCTGTTACTATTCAACTGTTTGCTTCTCTCTGTACCATCTGCCCTGTTACTATTCAACTGTTTGGTTCTATCGGTACCATCAGCCCTGTTACTATTCAACTGTTTGGTCCAATTTATACCATCAGCCCTGTTACTATTCAACTGTTTGGTTATATCTGTAGCATCAGCCCTTGTACTATTCAACTGTTAGGTTATCTCTGTACCATCAGCCCTGGTACTATTCAACGGTTAGGTTATCTCTGTACCATCAGCCATGTTACTATTCAACGGTTAGGTTATCTCTGTACCATCAACCATGTTACTATTCAAATGTTAGGTTCTCTCTGTACCATCAGCCTTGTTACTATTCAACTGTTAGGTTCTATCTGTACCATCAGCCCTGGTACTATTCAACTGTTAGGTTCTCTCTGTACCATCAGCCCTGTTACTATTCAACTGTTAGGTTATCTCTGTACCATCAGCCCTGGTACTATTCAACTGTTAGGTTCTCTCTGTACCATCAGCCCTGTTACTATTCAACTGTTAGGTTCTCTCTGTACCATCAGCCCTGGTACTATTCAACTGTTAGGTTCTCTCTGTACCATCAGCCCTGTTACTATTCAACTGTTTGGTTATATCTGTACCATCAGCCCTGGTACTATTCAACTGTTAGGTTCTCTCTGTACCCATCAGCCATGCTACTATTCAAATGTTAGGTTCTCTCTGTACCATCAGCCTTGTTACTATTCAACTGTTGGGTTCTCTCTGTACCCATCAGCCCTGTTACTATTCAACTGTTAGCTTCTCTCTGTACATCAGTGCTGGTACTATTCAACTGTTAGGTTCTCTCTGTACCATCATCCTTGTTACTATTCAACTGTTGGGTTCTCTCTGTACCCATCAGCCCTGTTACTATTCAACTGTTAGGTTCTCTCTGTACCCATCAGCCCTGTTACTATTCAACTGTTGGGTTCTCTCTGTACCATCAGCCATGTTACTATTCAACTGTTAGGTTCTCTCTGTACCATCAGCCCTGTTACTATTCAACTCTTAGGTTCTCTCTGTACCATCAGCCCTGTTACTATTCAACTGTTTGGTTCTCTCTGTACCATCAGCCCTGGTACTATTCAACTGTTAGGTTCTCTCTGAACCATCAGCCATGTTACTATTCAAATGTTAGGTTATCTCTGTACCATCAGCCCTGGTACTATTCAACTGTTATGTTCTCTCTGTACCATCAGCCCTGTTACTATTCAACTGTTTGGTTATATCTGTACCATCAGCCCTTGTACTATTCAACTGTTTGGTTCTCTCTGTGCCCATCAGCCCTGTTAGTATTCAACTGTTTGGTTCTCTTTACCATCAGCCCTGTTACTATTCAACTGTTTGGTTGTCTGTGTACCCATCAGCCCTGGTACTATTCAACTGTTTGGTTCTCTGTGTACCCATCAGCCCTGTTACTATTCAACTGTTTGGTTCTCTGTACCATCAGCCATGTTACTATTCAAATGTTAGGTTCTCTCTGTACCATCAGCCATGTTACTATTCAACTCTTTGGTTCTCTCTGTGCCATCAGCCCTGGTACTATTCAACTGTTTGGTTCTCTCTTTACCCATCAGCCCTGTTACTATTCAACTGTTTGGTTCTCTCTGTACCATCAGTCCTGTTACTATTCAACTATTTGCTTCTCTCTGTACCATCAGCCCTGTTACTATTCAACTGTTTGGTCCCATTTTTACCATCAGCCCTGTTACTATTCAACTGTTTGGTTATATCTGTAGCATCAGCCCTTGTACTATTCAACTGTTAGGTTCTCGCTGTACCATCAGCCCTGTTACTATTCAACTGTTATGTTCTCTCTGT
>NC_092169.1:34995000-35022500 GCF_045791955.1 Oncorhynchus clarkii lewisi | reverse complement strand
GAGAGGAGAGGAGAAGAGATAATAGACGAGAGGAGAAGAGAAGAGAGAATAGAGGAGAAGAGGGGAGAAGAGAGAATAGAGGAGAGGAGAGAAGAGAGAATAGAGGAGAGGAGAAGAGAGGAGAGGAGAAGAGAGAATAGAGGATATAGAGGAGGAGAAGAGAGGAGAGGAGAAGAGCGAATAGACGAGAGGAGAAGAGAAGAGAGAATAGAGGAGAAGAGGGGAGAAGAGAGAATAGAGGAGAGGAGAAGAGAGGAGAGGAGAAGAGAGAATAGAGGAGAGGAGAGAAGAGAGGAGAGGAGAAGAGAGAATAGAGGAGAGGAGAGAAGAGATAAGAGAGGAGAGGAGAAGAGAGGAGAGGAGAAGAGAGGAGAGGAGAAGAGATAATAGACGAGAGGAGAGAAGAGAGGAGAGAATAGAGGAGAGGAGAGGAGTAGAGAGAATAGACGAGAGGAGAGGAGGAGAGAATAGACGAGAGGAGAAGAGAAGAGAGAATAGAGAAGAGGGGAGAAGAGAGAATAGAGGAGAGGAGAGAAGAGAGAGGAGAGGAGAAGAGAGAATAGAGGAGAGGAGAGAAAAGAGAGAAGAGGAGAAGAGAGAAGAGAGTAGAGGAGAGAAGAGAGGAGAGGAGAAGAGAGAGAATAGAGGAGAGGAGAAGAGGAGAGGAGAAGAGAGAATAGAGGAGAGGAGGAGAGAAAAGGGGAGGGAAGAGGAGAGTAAGGAAAGGAGAGGTTAAGAGAGGAATTATTGAGAATATCACATACATTTGAAGTAAGTATTCACTGTGTGAGGGTGTACGTGTGTGTGTGTATGTGTGTGCGTACCTGCATATGTGTGTGTGTGTGTGTGTGTGTTTATACGAAATAGTATTTTTGACTAGTTTTGTTATTTGCAACTGAGGGATGTTCTAATGCATACAAAGTTATTTCAGTAGTCATGTCCTGAGGGAATGTTTTCTGCATGGATGCCAAGGTGCTTGTTGTTCTCATGTAATGTGAGTGTTTGTGTAAGGATGGTACACTCTTTGAAAAGAAGGGGCCACGTTCGTTGAATGGAGGAGACCAAGGCACAGCGTGATATGAATACATGTTACTTTTAATAAAGACGGACACTAAACAAACTATACAAAATAACAAAACGAACTTGAAGCTATTATATAAATGTGTAGACACAGGCAACTAGACATAGACAATAACCCACAAGAATATGGCTGCCTAAATATGGTTCCCAATCAGAGACAACGATAAACAGCTGCCTCTGATTGAGAACCAATCTAGGCAACCATAGACATACAAAACACCTAGATAGTAAACAATCCCATAAACATACTAAACCCCTAGACAGTACAAAACACATACATCACCCATGTCACACCCTGACCTAGCCAAAATAATAAAGAAAACAAAGAATACTAAGGTCAGGGCGTGACAGTACCCTCCCCCCACCCCCCAAAGGTGCGGACTCCCGGCCGCACAACTAAGCCTATATGGGAGGGTCTGGGTGGGCATAACTCTGCGGTGGCGGTTCTGGTGAGGGACGTGGACCCCGCTCCACTTCTGACTCGGCCCACTCTCTGGAGTGGGAACTCTCACCGTCGACCCCGGACTAGAGGACGCCACTGGACTGATGTTCGAGTCTGGAGTGAGTGGCGCCTCTGGACTGGAGGGAGACTCTTGCGGATCCGGACTGGAGGGAGACTCTGGCGGATCCGGACTGGAGGGAGACTCTGGCGGATCCGGACTGGAGGGAGACTCTGGCGGATCCGGACGGTGACCCGTCGTGGTAGGTTCCGGACTGTGGCCCGTCGTGGTAGGTTCCGGACTGTGGCCCGTCGTGGTAGGTTCCGGACTGTGGCCCGTCGTGGTAGGTTCCGGACTGTGGCCCGCCGTGGTAGGTTCCGGACTGCGGCCCGTCGTGGTAGGTTCCGGACTGCGGCCCGTCGTGGTAGGTCCCGGTCTGCGGCCCGTCGTGGTAGGTCCCGGTCTGCGGCCCGTCGTGGTAGGTTCCAGCCTGTGGCCCGTCGTTGGAGGTTCCGGTCTGTAAACTATCGTCGGACGCTCTGGACTGGGTACTGTCGCCGGACCCTCTGGACTGGGTACTGTCGCCGAAGGCTCTGGACTGGCGAGGGGTACTGTAGGCCTGGTGCGTGGTGCCGGCACTGGTGGTACCGGGCTGGGGACACGCACCTCATGGCGAGTGCGGGGAGAAGGAACAGGGCGTACTGGACTGCCGAGGTGCACTATAGGCCTGGTGCGTGGTGCCGGCACTGGTGGTACCGGGCTGGGGACACGCACCTCAGGGTGAGTGCGGGGAGCAGGAACAGGGAGTACTGGACCCTGGAGGCTCACTGGTGGCCTGGTACGTGTTACCGGCACTGGTGGTACCGGGCTGGGGACACGCACCTCAGGGCGAGTGCGGGGAGCAGGAACAGGGAGTACTGGACCCTGGAGGCTCACTGGTGGCCTGGTACGTGTTACCGGCACTGGTGGTACCGGGCTGGGGACACGCACCTCAGGGCGAGTGCGGGGAGCAGGAACAGGAAGTACTGGACCCTGGAGGCTCACTGGTGGCCTGGTACGTGTTACCGGCACTGGTGGTACCGGGCTGGGGACACGCACCTCAGGGCGAGTGCGGGGAGGAGGAACAGGGCGTACTGGGCTGTGGAGGTGTACTGGAGGTCTGGTGCCCACACTGGTGGTACCGGGCTGGGGACACGCACCTCAGGGCGAGTGCGGAGAGGAGGAACAGGGCGTACTGGGCTGTGGAGGTGTACTGGAGGTCTGGTGCCCACACTGGTGGTACCGGGCTGGGGACACGCACCTCAGGACGAGTGCGGGGAGGAAGAAACAGGGAGTACTGGACCCTGGAGGCTCACTGGTGGCCTGGTACGTGTTACCGGCACTGGTGGTACCGGGCTGGGGACACGCACCTCAGGGTGAGTGCGGGGAGGAGGAACAGGGCGTACTGGGCTGTGGAGGCGTACTGGAGGTCTGGTGCCCACACTGGTGGTACCGGGCTGGGGACACGCACCTCAGGGCGAGTGCGGGGAGGAGGAACAGGACGTACTGGGCTGTGGAGGCATACTGGAGGTCTGGAGTGTAGAGCTGACACAACCCGTCCTGGCTGGCTGGTTATACTTGTCCTGCAAATGCAGGGCGCTGGCACAGGATGCACAGGGCTGTGCAGACTCACAGTACGCAAAGGCGGCGCAGGATATCCTGGTCCATGGAGGTACACTGGAGACCAGGAGCGCTGAGCCGGCACCCTCCTCCCTGGCTGGATGCTCATTCTAGCCCGGCCAATGTGAGGAGCTGGAATAGAGCGCACCGGGCTAGAAATGCGCACTGGAGACACCGTGCGCATCTTTGCATAATACGGTGCACAAAACCAGTCACACGCTCCCCACGGAAAGCACGATGAGTTGGCTTAGGTCTCCGACCTGCCTCAGCCAGTCTCCTCGTGTGCCCCCCAAAAAATCTTGGGGCTGCCTCTCGGGCTTACGTGCTAGCCGTGTACCCTTATATCGTCGCCGTTCCTCCATTCTCCTGTATCCCTCCTTGCACTGTTCCATAGAATCCCACGCGGGCTCTGGTACTCTCCCTGGATCGATCGACCACCACTCTATCTCCTCCCAGGTTGTTACCCACTCATCCTTCTCCCAGGTCCATTCTTCCACAAAGCGCAGTTCCTCCCTTTCACGCTGCTTGGTCCTTGTTTGGTGGGTTATTCTTTCACGTTTGTTGAATGGAGGAGACCAAGGCACAGCGTGATATGAATACATGTTACTTTTAATAAACAAACTATACAAAATAACAAAGCAAACATGATGCTATAATATAAATGTGTAGACACAGGCAACTAGACATAGACAATAACCCACGAATTGACCAAAGAATATGGCTGCCTAAATATGGTTCCCAATCAGAGACAACGATAAACAGCTGCCTCTGATTGAGAACCAATCTAGGCAACCATAGACTTACATAAACACCTAGATAGTAAACAACCCCATAAACATACAAAACCCCTAGACAGTACAAAAACACATACATCACCCATGTCACACCCTGACCTAGCCAAAATAATAAAGAAAACAAAGAATACTAAGGTCAGGGCGTGACACTAAGTAGAAGTATCTAGGATTCTTCGGTTTGTCCCCATAGGGCAGGGGTGTGATGTTTCACAGAAATTCTCAACCTGTCTAATCGCATAGTATCTACAGTTTGTAAGTTAAAGATGCATATTTTTATTAAAAGTATTATTATACTGTTGATTGACTGACGAAGGTTTTCTAAATGTCCCAACACCGCTATTTCTAGGGTTAATTTTAGATCCATGTTGTCATTTTTCAGCCATTCCTGAACCTGTGACCAGAAACAAGCTACATAGGGGCAATACCAGAATAAATGATCCAATGATTCTGTCTCATCAAAGAAACGTCTGCAGAGCTGAGATAGTTCTATGCCCCTTACTGTATAAATAACATTATGTTTGTGGCAAGAATTCTGTACAGTAATTTAAAAGCTAAAAGTTTTGAATTAGGCTTTGTTTTGTGTATCAGTTCATAAACCATGTGCCATGGAATCGGTACATCAAAAATCTCTTCCCAACATTTTTGTCCTCAAGAAAAACGGAAATATTTTTTTATTTATGACAATATATTTTTCTCCCAGTTTTGATCTTTAATAATAAGCAGACAAACAAGTTACCAACCTTCTCCCCCTTCCACTTGCCTCCTCCATGTTTGTGGTAATGCTGCAATCGGTTGGTTATAATTTTGGATAGAGCAAATATTTCCATATATTTTTGTTAACTGCACACGTTGGGGCAGCAAGTATCCTAGTGGTTAGAGCGTTGGGCCAGTAACTGAAAGGTTGCTCGATCGAATCCCCGAACTGACAAGGTAAAAATCTGTTGTTCTGCCCCTGAACAAGGCAGTTAACCCACTGTTCCCCGGTAGGCCATTATTGTACATACAAATGTGTTCTTAACTGACTTGCCTAGTTACATTTAAAACATAACACCACATTTCTTATTCATAATTTCATTAACAAAGATAATTCCTCTTTTATTTATTTACATTTTTATTAAGATTTTTTTTTTTATCAGTTAGTATATTTGAATTTAACCAAATAATTGTTGTAATATTTGTTCTGTCTTTTCTGGAATTGCAACCAGCTTTTTATGGCTTGTTTTAGAAAGGGAGATATTTAGAAAACTGTTCCATTTTCGATTGACTGAAAGTGAGAGGTTGTAATCTGGATAAAGGGAAACAGGCCATTCTTGAACAAGGGGTGAGGCATTCTTACCAATCTCCTGAATAACCAGTTTGGGTTTAAGTAGTATAACTGTTGTATGACTGATGCTTTTAGTGAGAGGTTTTATGCATGAATATGTCATTATTTTAGCCCCCCAAACTCATATTCATTATGTAAATAAGGACATTTTATTTTGTCTGGCTTGCCCTTCCAAATCAAGTGAAATGTTTTTTGCTCAAATAATTGCAAATAAAAATAATTCTGCATAGGCAGGGCCATAAGTAAATACGTAGGTAAACTGGGATATGACTAAATAATGAATTAGGTGCTTCAAAATGGTTCTTGGTAGAACCCTATCCCTCAGCAAAGAACCCTTTTTTTCTAAGAGTGCAGTCATGTTCTCAGTGTTTTGTTTATGGATGCTGAAGTACTTGGTATAGTGGTGAAGTTTATTTTGTTGTAGTACAGTGTCTAAAGCATGTGTTTTCAAACCTCTCCTCGGGGACCCCGAACCATTCCAGAGCAACCACCTGATTCAACTAATTATCAAACCCTTGACTAGAATCAGGTGAGCTAATTCAGGGTTACAACATCACTGTGAAAGGTCTGGGTGTCCCCGAGGAGAGGGCTGAAAACCACCGGTCTACGGTATCAAGCCAGTCTTGTTATGTTACATGTTTGTGTCACCTCGGACAAGGACCTCTCAGTTCACTGAGTTAGAACCGAATCCCTCCACCACCCACATAGTGAGATATTCAGCCTGCTCTCACTCACACACACACACACACACACACACACACACACACACACACACACACACACACACACACACACACACACACACACACACACACATACACACACACACACGCACGCTCACACACACACACGCGCTCACACACACACACGCGCTCACACACACACACACACACACACACACACACACACACACACACACACACACACACACACACACACACACACACACACACACACGCTATTTTGTTATTTTATAGTGTGTTTTTATTGTACCTTGTTATTTTTAGTATTACACTGTTATTGATTACTGCATTGCTGGGTTTAAAGCTTGCTAGAAAGGCATTTCACTGTACTTGTGCATGTGACATTAAAACTTGAAACACACACACACTTTGATATGTTCAGCCTGATATTATTGACCACTCTGACATGGGAAAAGCTATCAGCAGAATTCCCCAGTTTCCCATTGAGTTGTGTGTTTGTTACTAAACTTGATTCTACCTGCCTGTTTGCTTTATCGGTTACCTGTGAAATTATGGAAACGGTATGTAGTGTAGTTTGGTTTACCCCAAGGCCTGATGGCGGCTCAGATATCTATCACTCTCTCTTCAATACCATTCTGGGTTTTTTCACATATTATTCGAGTCTCTGGTGGGGAGTCACGCATGTGTGTCAAGAGGCGCGAGTGTTACTATTCTGCACATGTGGATGATCCAACCAGGCAACGTTTGACCTCAACAATTCCTCCTCTCCTCATTGGTTCATTATTAATGGCGTAGGTACTGACTCGTTCCAGTACTTATTTGGGGCTTCAGCCCACTGTGCCCGGAGATGAAGCCTGTCACTGTGCCGGAGAAGGAGCCGGTCACTGTGCCGAAGATGGAGCCTGTCACTGTGCCGGAGAAGGAGCCGGTCACTGTGCCGAAGATGGAGCCTGTCACTGTGCCGGAGATGGAGTTGGTCACATATCTGTCCGGTGTGACTAGCTCGATTTATGGCAGTTTTCTGTGTGAGCATCAGGTCAGTGCCGGCAGGTGTTAGGCCGGAGCCGGGAGGCTTAACTGCTACCGTGTTAACTGCTACCGTGTGCATGGCACAACACACAGCTCAGAGTTACACACACACACACAAACACACACACTCTCTCTCTCAGCATAACTGTCTGTCTGAGCGTCCAAGCTGCGAAGTAAAACATTGTTTGTGTTAAAGGTGAAATATCCTTGACAAGTTGAGCGGGTGGCTCAGATGTACATAAGCCACTCTCCACTGGTGCAAGAATTGTAACTTATGAGAGTAGGTCTGCAACTTTTACTGTTGAAGAACACACACACCGCACCTGGTAACCTAATGTAGCAGGCGTAAAACTAACTAACATACTGGTCTGAAACTAGATCCCCCACATACTGGTCTGAAACTAGATCACCTACATACTGGTCTGAAACCAGATCCCCTACATACTGGTCTGAAACTAGATCCCCTACATACTGGTCTGAAACTAGATCCCCTACATACTGGTCTGAAACTAGATCCCCTACATACTGGTCTGAAACTAGATCCCCTACATACTGGTCTGAAACTAGATCACCTACATACATACTGGTCTGAAACCAGATCCCCTACATACTGGTCTGAAACTAGATCCCCTACATACTGGTCTGAAACTAGATCACCTACATACTGGTCTGAAACTAGATCCCCTACATACTGGTCTGAAACTAGATCCCCTACATACTGGTCTGAAACTAGATCCCCTACATACTGGTCTGAAACTAGATCCCCTACATACTGGTCTGAAACTAGATCCCCTACATACTGGTCTGAAACTAGATCACCTACATACTGGTCTGAAACCAGATCCCCTACATACTGGTCTTGATGAAAATAAAATGGTTGGGGGAGGTTCTCACCTGCATAGTTCAACCAATCCAGTAAATGTGGATGAGGATATAAGATGGAGTGTCACCTTGTTAACATCCAAAAGTCACGGTTTTCAGGCTCTCTTTCCATTTCCCTGAAAACCGGAACATCCGGCTGTTCGGAACTCGACAGAGGCTACTCAGTTGGTAGAGCATGGCGCTTGCATTACCAAGGTTTTTGGGGTTTCCACTGGGGCCATCCATACAAAAATCACCCTCTGCTACTTATTTCCCATAGTAGATAGACTTGCTTAGATTATACCACCAGCCTTGTCATCTGATAAATTATATCAAACGAATCACTCATCCTCAGCTAAACTTGCTGATTCAAAGGAAGCATTTATATTGTTTATGGATTAGTATTATTTTTTCCATGTTTAAATATTTATTAAATATGAATTGTAAGAAATGGAATATTCATTTTGAATAATATTTTCCACTGTCATGTCTGTATAGGTTTGCATATTGCACACAGGTGTGTGTGTGTGTGTGTGTGTGTGTGTGTGTGTGTGTGTGTGTGTGTGTGTGTGTGTGTGTGTGTGTGTGTGTGTGTGTGTGTGTGTGTGTGTGTGTGTGCTACTCAGTGCACCTACATATTTAATTAAACAGCCATATAGACCTGGGTACAGGACATTCCCTTTGGTCCGACTGTGGCGTAGAGAGTACAGTAGTGTACGTATGTATTTGTGTGTGTGTGTAGAGTAGAGTAGAGTAGAGTAGCATTCAGATATAAAAAGCTGAATTAATCTCCTTTGTTGTTACGGTACGTAATCTCCTTGCAGAGTAGTACTATAAAGCTCTTTGATTCTGACTTTCAAAGTCCTTACTTCCCTTCTTCTTGCATTTCTTTTCTAATTTCCTTCTTTTACTTTCCTTCTTCTTGCCTTTCTTTTCTAATTTCCTTATTTTACTTTCCATCTTCTTGCCTTTCTTTTCTAATTTCCTTATTTTACTTTCCTTCTTCTTGCCTTTCTTTTCTAATTTCCTTCTTTTACTTTCCTTCTTCTTTGCCTTTTTCTTTCCCTCTTGTTTTTCCTTCTTTGTGCCTCATATGGGTAATAAACGTAATGTACATTTTACAGTGTGGCAGTAGAAGGTTGTAAGGAAGTGAACACGTATAATCCTTTGCGTTTGTGGTAAAAAAAAAAAAAACATTGAATATATTGAACCAAACTCTGTAAATGATTTTAAATGTTGCTGATCATTTTTAATGCCTGTTTAAGAAGGAAACCCACTCAAATACTAATATTTTGGTATTTTTTCACTAGTCCACTGTTGATACAGTCCCAAAATGTTTTGCCTGTCAGTATTCAAGTCATTCTTAGGGCCTATTTAAGAAGTCATGTTTGGATTCATGTCAAGCTAGGAGTTTTACCCAGAGGTCCTTAGCTTTGGTTGGTGATCAGGTGGCAGCAAGGTTTTAGGAAGAAACCATTTTTTTTTACAGTGTTAACCTTTAGACTTACATCAAACAACTGTACTTTATACACTCATGTATCCCTATTATACACTCATGTATCTCTATTATACCCTCATGTATCTCTATTATACACTCATGTATCTCTATTATACACTCATGTATCTCTATTATACACTCATGTATCCCTGTATCTCTTAGGACTAGGTGGTCAGGGTTGACCACCTTTTCTTTACCATCACCCACACTGAGACCACATAGACCACCTTTTCTTTACCATCACCCACACTGAGACCACATAGACCACCTTTTCTTTACCATCACCCACACAGAGACCACATAGACCACCTTTTCTTTACCATCACCCACACTGAGACCACATAGACCACCTTTTCTTTACCATCACCCACACTGAGAGACCACTTAGACCACCTTTTCTTTACCATCACCCACACTGAGACCACATAGACCACCTTTTCTTTACCATCACCCACACAGAGACCACTTAGACCACCTTTTCTTTACCATCACCCACACTGAGACCACATAGACCACCTTTTCTTTACCATCACCCACACTGAGAGACCACTTAGACCACCTTTTCTTTACCATCACCCACACTGAGACCACATAGACCACCTTTTCTTTACCATCACCCACACTGAGACCACATAGACCACCTTTTCTTTACCATCACCCACACTGAGACCACATAGACCACCTTTTCTTTACCATCACCCACACTGAGACCACATAGACCACCTTTTCTTTACCATCACCCACACTGCGACCACATAGACCACCTTTTCTTTACCATCACCCACACTGAGACCACATAGACCACCTTTTCTTTACCATCACCCACACAGAGACCACATAGACCACCTTTTCTTTACCATCACCCACACACTGAGACCACATAGACCACCTTTTCTTTACCATCACCCACACTGAGACCACATAGACCACCTTTTCTTTACCATCACCCACACAGAGACCACATAGACCACCTTTTCTTTACCATCACCCACACTGAGACCACATAGACCACCTTTTCTTTACCATCACCCACACAGAGACCACATAGACCACCTTTTCTTTACCATCACCCACACTGAGACCACATAGACCACCTTTTCTTTACCATCACCCACACTGAGACCACATAGACCACCTTTTCTTTACCATCACCCACACTGAGACCACATAGACCACCTTTTCTTTACCATCACCCACACTGAGAGACCACATAGACCACCTTTTCTTTACCATCACCCACACAGAGAGACCACTTAGACCACCTTTTCTTTACCATCACCCACACAGAGACCACATAGACCACCTTTTCTTTACCATCACCCACACTGAGAGACCACTTAGACCACCTTTTCTTTACCATCACCCACACTGAGACCACATAGACCACCTTTTCTTTACCATCACCCACACAGAGACCACTTAGACCACCTTTTCTTTACCATCACCCACACTGAGACCACATAGACCACCTTTTCTTTACCATCACCCACACTGAGAGACCACTTAGACCACCTTTTCTTTACCATCACCCACACTGAGACCACATAGACCACCTTTTCTTTACCATCACCCACACAGAGACCACTTAGACCACCTTTTCTTTACCATCACCCACACTGAGACCACATAGACCACCTTTTCTTTACCATCACCCGCACTGAGACCACATAGACCACCTTTTCTTTACCATCACCCACACTGAGACCACATAGACCACCTTTTCTTTACCATCACCCACACTGCGACCACATAGACCACCTTTTCTTTACCATCACCCACACTGAGACCACATAGACCACCTTTTCTTTACCATCACCCACACAGAGACCACATAGACCACCTTTTCTTTACCATCACCCACACAGAGACCACATAGACCACCTTTTCTTTACCATCACCCACACTGAGACCACATAGACCACCTTTTCTTTACCATCACCCACACAGAGACCACATAGACCACCTTTTCTTTACCATCACCCACACTGAGACCACATAGACCACCTTTTCTTTACCATCACCCACACTGAGACCACATAGACCACCTTTTCTTTACCATCACCCACACTGAGACCACATAGACCACCTTTTCTTTACCATCACCCACACTGAGAGACCACATAGACCACCTTTTCTTTACCATCACCCACACAGAGAGACCACTTAGCCACGATGTCGTGGAGTCCAACAAGGAAATGATTTTGTGGGAAAACATCTGATTTCATGTTCTTTGTCATCCAGCTGTCGTTTTGCATCTCAAAGCCTCCTGGGTCCTGTCTGGATGAGAACATGGTCTGCGTACCAAATGGCACCCTATTCCCTGTATAGTGCAAAACTTTGACTTGAGCCCTATGAGGTTAGGTGCCCTATAAAAGGAATAGGGTGTCATTTGGGATGGAGCCTATGTTGTGCATTATTCAGTTGGGCAATCAGTCAGAAATCCCACTGTGTGTAAGCCCAGGAAGGAGAATATAGTCCAAAAATACCATCATAACAGCTTGCTTGGCAACTCTTTGTGCATCTCAGGTCTATATCAATGAATTCTCCTGATATTTATTTATGAGTTACTCCTCTGAAGCACACACACACGTACGCACGCACAGATCGTCACACACACAAACACAAACACCACACGTACACACACAAACACACATACTTTGTTCGGAGTGGGGCAGGTAAATAGTGTCTGTGTGTGCATGTCTGTATATTTGTGTGTGTGTGTGTTTGTTTGTGTGTGTGTGTGTGTGTGTGTGTGTATGTGTGTGTGTGTGTGTGTGTGTGTGTGTGTGTGTGTGTGTGTGTGTGTGTGTGTGTGTGTGTGTGTGTGTGTGTGTGTGTGTGTGATGGCCGTGGACAGAAGCAGAAGATGCATGGTTTTCTCATGTTTAATGAGTGTCCTAGATTCCCTCTCCTCTATGTTATAATAATTTATGTGATGGACAGAAAGTCTATTTTCTCTGACTGTTGTCAAGAAGATGAGAGAGGTACTTTGTCTTCATAACATTAGTTGATCATTAAACAGTTTACACACATAGACCATCTTTATATTGCCACATTATTTGACCAAACATTTATTTACATTAACACACAGATGACAAGGAATGAATATCACAAATACTGTTTAACTGCCAGGATTTTATACTCATTTTGTCTTTTCATCTAGTAGAAATAACTTATTTACAGTATTGTACTGTTAAACAACATTTATTTGGAATATACGGTAACATACCGTACCTTTTTTACAGTAACTTACAGGTAACTGTCTGACAGTAAGCTACCATAAAAACAAGTAATGTAGGGGCCTCCCGGGTGGCGCAGTGGTTAAGGGCGCTGTACTGCAGCGCCCGCTGTGCCATCAGAGTTCCTGGGTTCGCGCCCAGGCTCTGTCGTAACCGGCCGTGACCGGGAGGTCCGTGGGGCGACGCACAATTGGCCTAGCGTCGCCCGGGTTAGGGAGGGTGTCCTTGTCTCATCGCGCACCAGCGACTCCTGTGGGGGGCTGGGCGCAGTGTGCGCCAACCAAGGTGGCCAGGTGCACTGTGTTTCCTCTGGCGCATTGGTGCGGCTGGCTTCCGGGTTTCTGTGTTAAAAAGCAGTGCGGCTTGGTTGGGTTGTGTATCGCATGACTTTCAATTGGATACCACGAAATTGGGGAGAAAAAGGGGTAAAAAAAAAAAAACTAGTAATGTTTTTTAAAGTTATGGGTACGATATGGGTACCGGTGCCATCATACTTTCAGTTCTAATTTTGGAATGCTATGGGCTATCAACTCAGTTCCAATTCCATCTGAAAGATGAGACTCAATCTGTAGACCATGGTGTCTGGACAAAAAGTATATGGCATGTCATACTGGTTTTGGCCAGACAGATACATTTTTATTTTTTATTTTACCTTTATTTAACTAGTCGGTTAAGAACAAATTCTTATTTATGATGGCCTAGGAACAGTGGGTTAACTGCCTTGTTCAGGGGCAGAACAACAGATGTTCACAGTTGGTACATGGGCTACAGAAAGTAAGACAAAGAGGTGCTGTTTCGCTCACCCGGATGCTTTTCAGCAGAGAAGAAGAGGCGAAGCGAGAGGGCTCACTCTCGCCAAAATCTGTCCAGAATTAGACAAATGCATTTCTATGGTCTTAATATGGCTGCCTTCCCGCCTTTGGGACAATGATTCCCATTGTTAAGGTGGAGACATGATCATCTCGTCATTATATACAGATCTCTGGTTTTTGCCTCTTACAAATTGGAAAGGAAAGTTGGTGCGTGCACAGTGCACTGTTCAGAAGCTGGATTCCCCTAAAGTAAATTGTTGTTTTGTCAAAATGTTATAATTACCCCTGTCTAAGTACAATTATTCAAAATTATTCACCAGAAAGCATGACTTAGCCACTAAGGATCAGTAGCTTATTTTATTTTTTTAACGTTGGATTGTTTAAAATTACAATTGTGTAGGCTTATGCCTTTTTGGGAAGCCTGCAATTTGGGTAGTGCTCGTGGCAATAGGTCTAGCTGATTATTGACTTGTGGCTGTCAGTGAAAAGCATAAAAAACATGTGTGAATATAATGTGTCTTGAGTATAATACAAGATGTTGAGACAAGAAGAAGGGGATGGGGGTGTGGCGAAGTTATGGGGCGTCACTCTCTGTACTGAGCTGTTTCATTCATTTCATTCACCTGTTTTCCCTTTGATTTTTCATTCTGATCACTTCCCCATTACATACAGTATATCACCAGTAGGCCTAGTAAGTGTGCCGTTAATCATTTGCTTATATTCATTTATGTTAATGCATGTATTAATTTTCCACTAAGCATTTGACGTCAGGCGATGTCCATGGATGTCGATTTTTTCGTTCCGGACCGGACCCAATCGGAACCAATCATAGATGTTTACAGACATCCAGGCCGGCCTATATTTGGCCCAAACATAGATTTGGTCTGGTCTGGACCAGCCTTGATTTAGCCTAAACATAGACATCTATAATTGGTTCAAGTTTGGACAGCACTGTACAATACAGCAGATTATTGTAGAGCACAGCAGAGTACATACAGTTCATTACAGTACACAGTACAGTACAGAAAAGTAGAGTATAGTACAGTAGAGCACACTAGAGTACAGTAAAGTAAAGTGTACTGTATTGTACTCTACATAATTAAACTGAACTAAACTGTACTGTACTCTACTGAATTAAACTATACTGTACTCTACTGTACTGTACTGTACTGTACTAAATGTAACTATACTGTACTGTACCGTACTGTAATGTACTGTAATGTACTCTACTGAATAAAACTCAACTGTCCTGTATCGTACCGTATTGTAATTTCAACCAGTTGTACTTGCTTTGTTGTTACTTTTCTTGGTTTAATTTCTTGGCTTGTCATATTAGATGTCTGTGGGTCTCCACATTAGTATTCCAAAGAAAGAAATATGTACATTCCTTGTATTTTGCTCACTGCATGTTATTTACATACAGATGCAGGATCTTAATTTGACCAGTTTCTAACATTAGGAAAATATTTATGCGGCCACAAGAAATGTGAATTATTGTGTGGATTATAATTAAAACCAGTTAAATGTAACTATATGTAATTGAAAATGTAATCTATGTAATCCCCAAAAGTAATGATGTATCAATAACTAGTAATGTTGCATACTCCAACAAAGGTTAACATCTCAACTTTGTGTTAAAAATAGTTATAAATGACTGATGTGTAGTCACTTTTGAGGACACAAGCTCAAGTACACAGTACAAATATGATAAAAATATGAAATATTGTATATGATGTATTTCCTATTCAACAAAACTGAAATGACTTATATGCTTTCTAAATATAGTATAATTCAATTATAAAACGACTAACAATAAGATTTCACCTTCCTTATAACTGTAAAATACATATTTGTATGTTTAGCTTGGCTTCCTGAACTCGTTAGGAACTCGCCTTTCATCTCATATTAATCTTCTCCATCTATGATAAATAGAAAGTGTGTTTTTGTTTAAAATCTATTAATTATTTTAGATCCCCGAATGTGCTACAGTGAGGAAACCACTCTCTCTTGCTGCGCTACGATGTAACGATTGCATGCATGTGATTTGTCAGTGCTCTGTGACGTAGGGTTCTCTGTGACGTAGGGTTCTATGTGACGTAGGGTTCTCTGTGACGTAGGGTTCTATGTGATGTAGGGTTCTCTGTGACTGATACATTTTTAGTGAGTGCATTTCAGGACATTTCTTGCAACAACAGGGTGAATAAATTAAGATTATACACCTGTAATCCTACACCTGCTCTATTTCACTATATTTAGGTCATGGAAAGCAAGTACTCTTTATAACTAAATGTGGCATGCTCTTTTGAATGCTCTCGTCAATGGCTGCCTTGAAGCCTCACTGAAGCGAAGTGTGTTTCTTTTCAGCACCAACCATCCTTTAATTGATTTCTGCTGGTAAAATGTCAGTGGGATGACTGCTTCCTTTTATGAGCAAATAAAGAGAGAGGAGAAATGAAAAAAGCACACAGTGCTGTCAAGAAGGTGTGGTGTGGAGTGTCTTGCTCCAAGACTGTGTTAGTGATTATATTGTATGTACTGCATTCTCTCCACTCCAGAGTGGTTCTCTATGGTGGCTCTTCTCATGGCTAACAAGCCTCATGGCTGAGCATGGCCATGAGGTCTCTATCTCCACATAACCATGATTCTTTCCATCACCAGCCCAGCTCTCCTCCTCACCGAGCCCCATTCCAGCCTCATCTGTCAGGGCATGTGTCAGAGTAATGTGCCCTCTAGCTTTCACTGCTCTTGGAGCAACTGGAGCTCCCAGGCCTGCTAGCCAGATGGACCCAGAGTTTCTGTCTTATCTTCTCCGTGAAAATATACAAATTGGAGGAGACATGGAGAGAGGGAGAGGAACACACTCTGAACTTAATTCTCACTGGGTGTTTGTGTGTATATACAGTGCCTTCAGAAAGTATTCACACCCCTTATTCCACATTTTGTTGTGTTACAGCCTGAAAGTCAATACATGTTAGCATCATCTTTGGCAGCAACAGATGTGAGTCTTTCTGGGTAAGTCTTTAAGAGCTTTCCACACCTGGATTATACAATATTTGCACATTATTATTTAAAAAAATATTCAAGCTCTGTCAAGTTGGTTGTTGATCATTCCTAGACAGCCTTTTTTTAAAGTATTGCCATATATTGTCAAACTGATTTAAGCCAAAACTGTAACTAGGCCACTTATGGAACATTCAATGTTGTCTTAGTAAGCAACTCCAGTGTATATTTGGCCTTGTGTTTTAGGTTATTGTCCTGTTAAAATATGAATTCATCTCCCAGTGTATCGGGTTTTCCTCTAGGATATTGCCTACGCTTAGCTCCATTCCGTTTCTTTTTTATCCTGAAAAACGACCAAGTCCTTGCCAATGACAAGCATACACATAACATGATGCAGCCACCACTATGGTTGAAAATATGGAGAGTGGTAATCAGTAATGTGTTGTATTGGATTTGCCCCAAACTTAACTCTTTGTATGCAGGCCAGAAAGTAAATTACTTTTCCACATTTTCAGTATTACTTTAGTGCTTTGTTGCAAACATGATGCATGTTTTGGAATATATGTTTTCTGTACAATCTTCCTTCTTTTTGTGAATTAGGTTAGTATTGTGGACTAACTACAATGTTGTAATCCATCCTCACATTTCTCCTATCACAGTCATTAAACTCTGTAACTGTTTTAAAGTCACCATTGGCCTCATGGTGAAATCCCAGAGAAGTTTCCAGGACACCAGTATATGTGTAGGGACTGGGTGTATTGATACACCACCCAAAGTGTAATTAATAACTTCATGCTCAAAGGGGTATTCAATGTCAGCTTTTTTTCAACCATCTACAATAGGTGTCCTTCTCTGCTAGGCATTGGAAAACCTCCCTGGTCTTTGTGGTTGAATCTGTGTTAGAAAGTCACTGCTCGACTGAGGGACCTTACAGATCATTGTGTATGTGGGGTACAGAGATGAGGTAGAGATAAAAAAAAAACGATATTAAAAACTATTGTTGCACAAAGCGAGTCCATGCAATTTATTATGTGACTTGTTAAGCCAATGTTTTACTCCTGAACTTATTAGGCTTGCCATAACAAAAGGGTTGAATACTTATTGCCTCAAGACATTTCAGCTTTTCATTTTTTATAAATTTGTTTAAAAAAAAGAAAAACATAATTCCGCTTTGACAATATGGGTTATTGTGTGTAGATCAGTGAAACCAAATCTAAATGTAATCAATTTTAAATTCAGGCTGTAACACAACAAAATGTGGAAAAAGTCAAGGGGTGTGAATACTTTCTGAAGGCATATATACCCTACATCAATTCCCCTTAACTCACTGACTTGTCAAACGTAATAGCATGCTCTTCTTTAATCCTTTGAGAAGGTCATGATGTTATAACATTGTTTTTTCCATCCTCCTTGAAAATACAAGCATGACAATTATAAAACAGTCCAGTGATTTGCTGCCTTGTAATAATCAGTGGGCCATGCTCAGGAATCTATATCTCATTTGCTGTGACGTGCCTTTTGTCTTTCTGTGGGGTTGAAAGGTCAGAGAGCAAGAACAGAGAAAAGCATCAGCAGGACATGATCCATATGAATCAATGCGACGACAGCAACTTGATTTCTCATCCTTATAATGTTGGGGACTGCTGTTATATACTATAGCTGTAAATGGTGCACCATCCAATAATAGTATTGATGTTCCTATAGGTGCAGTGCAGTCAGTCTTCTCCTCCTTGATTGGAATGAACATTGAGTTCTGAATTCCACGTGTGGTTCAGTTTCCAGAGTGTGTGTGTGTGTGTGTGTGTGTGTGTGTGTGTGTGTGTGTGTGTGTGTGTGTGTGTGTGTGTGTGTGTGTGTGTGTGTACATGCATGTCTACGAACGTGTTGGTAGTTGGTTCCAAAACTCCATCTCTAACCCCAGTGTCCCTGTGGTGCGGTCTACAGCTTGGCAGGAATCTTAATCCTCTCTTCAATTAAGAGGTATTACTTTTCATAATATTTTCATTTGATGTGTCTTCCTGTGTTTAAATACAACCCAGTCAACATAATTTTGTGTTGCTTTCAAGAGAGGCTGACCACACTCTACACAAACACTACTGTTGCTCTCTAAAGGTGGGTTGCACCAGCATGGTTTGATTCATCTTAGATTAGACCTAATATAGACTTTCTAAATCTAGTTATATAATTAATCACATATGTGATGCACCACTTAATTATACACCTGGATTAGTTCATCTAAGGTTAAATCACTAAACTATGATATGTGTCATAATGGATTCACTATAGCAATATGTTTTGTATTTATATGGAAACAAACAAGCACTGGTCATTGCTTGCAAAATCATTTTTCACTTCAGGCTAAATTATGCAATTAATTGCACTTTTTGTCAAATTAGTTAGCTGGCTAGTTGAGTGTAACTTAGTTTCACATTTAACTAGGATTAATTTAAAACCAGGTTTAAAGTTAGGTGCAACACAATTTATAGATAAACCTTGATTTAACCCAGTTTATGAGTTAATCTATGTTGGTGCAACCCACCCTAAGCCTAGCTGTGTGTGTAGGTGTGTGTGTGTGTGTGTTTGATAGAGGCTAACCGTACTATACACTACTGTAGCTCTCTGAGCCGTGATGTGTGACTGCGTGAGGTACTGAGGGAGGCGGTATCAAAGCCAAACAGAAGACACCAGCATGTCTCAGCTAAAACCCTCACTGTCTCTCCTTCTCTCTTTCTCTCTCCGCACGGCCAGACCAAAGCCCTCTACAGTCACAAACTCTTATCGACACACAAAAGCAGCACTGGTGCTGCGCTACAGCACAGAACTAGGCCGTCGTAAAGGGGATTGCTTGGTGCTGCGCTACAGCACAGAACTAGGCCGTCGTAAAGGGGATTGCTTGGTGCTGCGCTACAGCACAGAACTAGGCCGTCGTAAAGGGGATTGCTTGGTGCTGCGCTACAGCACAGAACTAGGCCGTCGTAAAGGGGATTGCTTGGTGCTGCGCTACAGCACAGAACTAGGCCGTCGTAAAGGGGATTGCTTGGTGCTGCGCTACAGCACAGAACTAGGCCGTCGTAAAGGGGATTGCTTGGTGCTGCGCTACAGCACAGAACTAGGCCGTCGTAAAGGGGATTGCTTGGTGCTGCGCTACAGCACAGAACTAGGCCGTCGTAAAGGGGATTGCTTGGTGCTGCGCTACAGCACAGAACTAGGCCGTCGTAAAGGGGATTGCTTGGTGCTGCGCTACAGCACAGAACTAGGCCGTCGTAAAGGGGATTGCTTGGTGCTGCGCTACAGCACAGAACTAGGCCGTCGTAAAGGGGATTGCTTGGTGATTTTCAAAAGGAAGTGTTTTTGAGAGAGAGAGAGAGAGAGAAAGGAGATAGGGGCAATACATTTGGAATACAAACATGTGTTTGTTTGAGATATCAGCAGGCAGCATTGTTAAAGGCTTGCTTACCCTTATGGAAAAACCACATGATTTCACATGTGGAAAATCACATGATTTCACATGTGACATTTCCACATGTTTTGCACATGTGAAATCATGTTTTTTTAGAACCTTTCACACGTTAATAAACATTTTCACATGGCATTTCACAATGCCCTGCAAACAAAAGCAATTATGATATGATACAAACATAGGGATTTTAACATAGTGTTCTAAACTTACATATTTGATCAAATCACTACATTGTGTATGTTTAGTTCTACAGTAATTATTGTTCAACATGTCCTCACTTGGGATATGAACTCACAGGTCTTGGTTCACAAATTCCTGATCTTCCTGACACGCCACCATGTCTGTGTCAATAACTGATTTCACATGTACTCCTACACTTTGGGCTTCAAAGCAAATCTCAGCTTTGTTAAAAATACACTGAACAAAAATAATTATATTTATCATAGTGATTCCTTAAAACAGAATAATATGCCGCACTAACATTAGACAACTATACAGAATACACTTAAATTGCTGAAATAAGTCAATGAAATGAATAATGAGAGAATAATCAGATGAACTGTTAAGTAAAATAGCAGTCAGATGGCACGCTGTTGCTAAGTGCAGAGATTTATTATAGGAATGCTACAGACTCAGTGGCACAGCAGAAAGGTCATGTTAAATGTCAACATGTTAAATGTGCAACCAGAGGAAAAAATATTCTAGATCACCTGTACTCCACACACAGAGACCCATACAAAGCTCTCCCCCGCCCTCCATTTGGTAAATCCGACCACAACTCTATCCTCCTGATTCCTGCTTACAAACAAAAATTAAAGCAGGAAGCACCAGTGACTCTGTCTATAAAAAGGTGGTCAGATGAGGTAGATACTAAACTACAGGACTGCTTTGCTATCACCGACTGGAACATGTTCTGAGATTCTTCCGATGGCATTGAGGAGTACACCACATCAGTCACTGGCTTTATCAATAAGTGCATCGAGGACGTCGTCCCAACAGTGACTGTACGCACATACCCTAACCAGAAGCCATGGATTACAGGCAACATTCACACTGAGCTAAAGGGTAGAGCTGCCGCTTTCAAGGTGCGGGACTCTAACCCTGAAGCTTATAAGAAATCCCAATATGCCCTGCGACGAACCATCAAACAGGCAAAGCTGCAATACAGGGCTAAGAATAAATCATACTACACCGGCTCCGACGCTTGTCTTATGTGGCAGGGCTTGCAAACTATTACAGACCAGAAAGGGAAGCACAGCCATGAGCTGCCCAGTGACACGAGCCTACCAGATGAGCTAAATCACTTCAATGCTCGCTTCGAGGCAAAAAACACTGAGGCATGCATGAGAGCATTAGCTGTTCCGGACAACTGTGTGATCACGCACTCCGTAGCTGACGTGAGAAAGACCATTAAAAAGGTAAACATTCACAAGGCTGCGGGGCGAGACGGATTACCAGGACGTGTGCTCCGGGCATGTGCTGACCAACTGGCAGGTGTCTTCACTGACATTTTCCACATGTCCCTGATTGAGTCTGTAATACCAACATGTTTCAAGCAGACCACCATAGTCTCTATACCCAAGAACACAAAGGCAACCTGCCTAAATGACTACAGACCCGTAGCACTCACGTCCGTAGTCATGAAGTGCTTTGAAAGGTTTGTAATGGCTCACATCAACACCATTATCCCAGAAACCGTAGACCCACTCCAATTTGTATACCGCCCAAACAGATCCACAGATGATGCAATCTCTATTGCACTCCACACTGCCCTTTCCTACCTGGACAAAATGAACACCTATGTGAGAATGCTATTCATTGACTACAGATCAGCTCAACACCATAGTACCCTCACAGCTCATCACTAAGCTAAGGATCCTGGGACTAAACACCTCCCTCTGGACTTCCTGATGGGCCGCATCCAGGTTGTGAGGGTAGGTAGCAACACATCTGCCACACTGATCCTCAACACTGGAGCCCCCCAGGGGTGCGTGCTCAGTCCCCTCATGTACTCCATGTTCACCCACGACTGCATGGCCAGGCACGACTCCAACACCATCATTAAGTTTGCAGATGACACAACAGTGGTAGGCCTGATCACCGACAACGACGAGACAGCCTATAGGGAGGAGGTCAGAGACCTGGCCGGGTGGTGCCAGAATAACAACCTATCCCTCAACGTAACCAAGACTAAGGAGATGATTGTGGACTACAGGAAAAGGAGGACTGAGCATGCCCCCATTCTCATCGACAGGGCTGTAGTGGAGCAGGTTGAGAGCTTCAAGTTCCTTGGTGTCCACATCACCAACAAACTAGATTGGTCCAAACACACCAAGACAGTTGTGAAGAGTGCACGACAAAGCCTGTTCCTCCTCAGGAAACTAAAAAGATTTGGCATGGGTCCTGAGATCTTCAAAGGTTCTACAGCTGCAACATTGAGAGCATCCTGATTGGTTGCATCACTGCCTGGTACGGCACTTGCTCGGCCTCCAGAAGGTAGTGCGTACGGCCCAGTACATCACCAGGGCTAAGCTGCCTGCCATTCAGGACCTCTACACCAGGTGGTGTCAGAGGAAGGCCCTAAAAATGGTCAAATACCCCAGCCACCCCAGTCATATACTGTTCTCTCTACTACCGCATGGCAAGTGGTACCAGAGTGCCAAGTCTAGGACAAAAAGGCTTCTCAACAGTTTTTACCCTCAAGCCATAAGATTCCTGAACAGGTAATCAAATGGCTACCCGGACTATTTGCATTGTGTGTCCCCTCTTTTTACGCTGCTGCTACTCTCTGTTTATCATATATGCATAGTCACTTTAACTATACATTCATGTACATATGTACACACTACCTTAATTGGCCCGACCAAGCAGTGCTCCCGCACATTGGCTAACCGGGCTATCTGCATTGTGTCCCACCCACCACCCGCCAACCGCTCTTTTACGCTACTGCTACTCTCTGTTTATCATATATGCATAGTCACTTTAACCATATACACATGTACATACTACCTCAATCTGCCTGTCTAACCGGTGTCTGTATGTAGCCTCTCTATTTTTATAGCCTCGCTACTGTGTATAGCTTGTCTTTTTACTGTTGTTTACTTAACTATTGTTCACATAATACCTTTTTTTGCACTATTGGTTAGTGCCTGTAAGTAAGCATTTCACTGTATGTTAACACCTGTTGTATTTGGCGCACGTGACAAATAAACTTTGATTTGATTTGAAGTAAATAAAATGAATAATGAGAGAATAATCAGATGAACTGTTAAGTAAAATAGCAGTCAGATGGCACGCTGTTGCTAAGTGCAGAGATGTATTATAGGAATGCTACAGACTCAGTGGCACAGCAGAAAGGTCAGTGTACTTCCAATCCAGAGATTGTGAGTGGTGATACTTTAGCTGAACAGCGATAACATATGAAATTGCACATGTGAAACAAAAAATAACATATTTTCAGATGTGAAGTGTTCCATAAACACGTTTTTTTTACATGATTTCACATGTGAATTGTCATTTGTGAAGTGTTCCTAAATTAACATCAATTGATAACAGTGTAATTTCACGTTGTGACATGATTTCACATACAAAATTGCATATTTCATGTGATTTTCCACGTTTGAAATCATGTGGTTCAACGTGTTAACATGAAACTACATATTTTTGTGGTACAGTTTAGTCATTTTATGGTACATTTCTATAATAATAAGATACGGTATTTGTGTTTTGCTATGTATTTACTGTAAATCACAATGCACTTGGGTACATTTTGGCCTATCCTGCAAATTAACTTGGCATGCCTCACTTGCAATTGTATTTAAACTTATAGGATACTATTTTAGATGCGCTTATGTAACCGGTGTGAAATGGCTAGCTAGTTAGCGGTGCACTAATAGCGGTTCAATCGGTGATGTCACTCCCTCTGAGACCTTGAAGTAGTTGTTTCCCTTGCTCATCAAGGGCTGTGGCTTTTGTGGAGCGATAGGTAATGATGCTTCGTGGGAGGCAGTTGTTGATGTGTTCAGAGGGTCCCTGGTTCGAGCCCAGGTTGGGGTGAGGAGAGGGACAGAAGCAACACTGTTACACTTATAAAAAATAAAAGGAATATGATTTACTTTCTGAATTGACTGGAACTTAAATGGAATTGACCTCAACATTGGTTAGGACACTTAGGATTTCAACTCACAGCCTTCAGATGCCAGAATCTGAATTGTCTGCTTCACTAATAGCTATGGACACAGATTTACATTTCTGCACTTTGCTAAAAGTTGCCCGGAATCAAATCATTAATCCTGCAATTATCTGACAACACCAACAAAAAAGTAGCAGTGTTCAGGAACACTTGACATGAAGACCTAGATCAAGTGTAAACAGGTGATTGCGACACCTTCATAGCTGGTGTTATGGTGCTGTCAGAGTTGTAACTCATTAGACCTGTCAAATCGGTGAGCGGCTGCTCATGTGGTCATTTTCACAAAGCCACACCCATCCTAATCACGTTACAATTTCATAATGAGAAAGTGTAGGCTATATAGAAGTAATGACACTCAAATAAAAAATAATGAAAGAAAATTATGAGGATTTCTATCAGCCTAATTGAGGTTGTAGATTATGTTTTACTGTCCGGTGTTCCAACTTGTTGCATGCAATTACTCTTAATGCAGCTCTGTGCAGCCAATTGTAATGTCCTCTTTAGGTATAAGGCCGGGAACTGCTTGGGGATTTGACAGCTCTAATGCAGTTCTACCTCCGACACTGCCAAAACAACCACTATGCAGGTGTCCATTAGTGCAGATCTTATAGAATCTAGCCCTGTGTGCATAAATGCTCTTGGCACTTGAACTTGCAACCTTTTGGTCTGGAGTGCATTAATGTCTCTGGAGGGCCACCAGATGGTTACTTGTGAACATGAACATATCTCCACACACTATCAAATATAAGAGTACGGTTATGGTACAGTGTTGTTCCCTGGTGTACAAAAAGATCAAAGGTACACATACGATACCTTTAGAGGTACACATAAGATACCTTTAGAGGTACACATAAGATACCTTTAGAGGTACACATAAGATACCTTTAGAGATACACATAGCAACTCACATGGTACTGTTCGGCACATTTTAGGGTACATGTGCGGATAATCATAATAATGGTACATTTTTCTATAGATATTTAACTCATGTTTTGAAAGCATGTTGAGCTTGTGCTTTAGTTTAGTCAACATATGTGTCATGTCAAAATGTACTTGTTCACCAACGACAGAAACATGGGACAACACAGGCTTCCGCAACTGAAAGTAGTTTTCTTGAAAGCCTTTTCCTATGCCATGTTAGCTGTGTACTGCAGTGGAGGTGAGGAGCTTGTTGCTTGCGCTAATGTTTACGTTACTATACAACTGCACAGCGAAAAATATTGAAGTTGTTGGGAAAGTGGGAATACAGATACACCATGTTGAGATGCTGTAGGTCCCGTGTGGCGCAGTTGGGAGAGCGTGGCGCTTGCATCAACATGGTTGTAGGCTGACTCCCATGCGGGTACTGTATGCACTTATTATAAGTCGCTCTGAATAAGAGTGGATGTGAAATTCTACTGTAGAAATAATGTTTTTTGTCGCTGCTATGAATTGTGTGGAATCGGAGAGAATGTAGAGATTTGTAGTTGTTAACTATCTCTGTCTATCTGTTACTGCATCAGGGTCTCTTCTCATCCTCTCCCTTCCTACTTCTGTCAGATAGGACAGAACGCCTTCACAGCAGAAACACTATTTCTCTAGGTTGTGCCTTTTGTAAAACATTCGGTATGTAGGCTACAGTATTGAACACAGTCCATTGCTTGTAAGGTAGTTTCTACAGCATGAGAAACTGGGTCCAAACAGTAGGTTTTGAGAGAATTCTAGACAGCTCACACTCATGGAAATGCGGATGTGTTCTTGGAAGAGCCTTCATTTGACTTCATTTGTTTTTACAATTCAAATTAACTTTAGCCCGACATCCTTGATATTATATTGTGGCTACAGTACAGAGGGGCAACAAGGAGAAAGCTACATTCACTGAGCTAACGTGGTACAAGGCTTCTTAAAGTCAATTTATGTATCCTCCACATCATACATATTCCCTACATCAGAACACCTTGACATTTCAAAGACCTGAAACTTGAATTAGGTCTTTGTCGAGAGAGATCGTGGCCTTGTGTATTTCCTGCTTCCTGTCCTAACTCTCTCTGAGTGGAGAATAGAGCTAACACGAAGCGTTGAGAACGATACTAATGCCTGTAGTCCAAAAAACACCCCAGCAACAGCCCCAGACGAGAGACTAAAGCTAAATTAAAACTTTATCACTTATTAATTTCATTATTCTTTGATAAAAAATTCTCGTCCGGGAACTTCAAACGATGACACATGAAATATGTAGCAGTAAAATGGCTGCGACAAGGCAGGATGGCTGTGCAAGACAGAATCAAAAAATATGTCACTGCTGCTACTAGAGTATGCTGTTCAACTTGTATTGGGTGTTGGGTAATATTAATACTCAGATGTCTATTTGACAATTCATGATTTGAGCTATTGTATTACATGACCTGTTGATATATTACCCGACTCTGACTCTTAACATAAAGTAAAAAAAAATCATGAAAGTCCAAATGTGTTTGGAAGAACTCAAATAGATAGGCCCAATTCTGTTGTCTTCACTTAGCTTCCAGTGCGGTCCACTTTGACATTAGGCTGAACCAGCCAAGGTAGATGAATATTGCAAGGCAGACTCACAGATAGCTCCTGAAAAAGACCTCTCGGCTTCTCTTTTTCTCTCAAACATTGAACTTTCTCTCTTTTTACATTCTTCCATGTTATCAAAAAGTGGTTAAGATTCATCAGCAAAGAAGAACAGCAGATTAAACTGTCTGTAATTCCAATGAAAAGCTCAGTGAGACAACAAAATAACAAAATACATTTGAATTTAGTGGCAGTTTAAAACTCCTTTTGATTTCAAATACTTTTCACTCATTAACTTGCGTAAATAACTTGTTATCTTCTGTAATACCACATATCAGTTACAGATGTAGGATCTTCATTTGATCACCCTGTTGCAGGAGAAAATTCCTGCAATGCAGAAAATGTCAAACTTGTAATCAATCAATCAATCAAATAGATTTCTAAAGGCTTTTTTTTATATCAGCCGAAGTCACAAAGATCATTCAGAGTTAGAGACAGCAGGTGTGGCAGAGAGAGAGTCCAAAACAGCAGGTCCGGGACAGGTAGCACGTCCAGTGAACAGGTCAGGGTTCCTTAGCCGCAGGCAGAACAGTTGAAACTGGAGCAGCAACAAGACCAGGTGGACTGGGGACAGCAAGGAGTCATCAGGCCAGGTAGTCCTGAGGCATGGTCCTAGAGCTCAGGTGCTCCGAGAGGAGAGGAGAGGAGAGGAGAGGAGAGAGAGAGAGAGAGAGAGAGAGAGAGAGAGAGAGAGAGAGACAGAGAGAGAGAGAGAGAGAGAGAGAGAGAGAGAGACAGAGAGAGAGACAGAGAGAGAGAGAGAGAGAGAGAGAAAGAGAGAGAGAGAGAAAGAGAGAGAGAGAGAGAGAGAAAGAGAGAGAGAGAGAGAGA